>NC_069500.1:244621661-244886661 GCF_027579735.1 Bombina bombina
TCTGAGGCTATTTTTGGGAGAAAGGTTTTGCAAGCCGTGGTGCCTTCCATTTAGGTGACCTGATTTGCTCCCTCCCTTCATCCGTGTCCTAAAGCTTTGGTATTGGTTCCCACAAGTAAGGATGACGCCGTGGACCGGACACACCTATGTTGGAGAAAACAGAATTTATGTTTACCTGATAAATTACTTTCTCCAACGGTGTGTCCGGTCCACGGCCTGCCCTGTTTTTTTAATCAGGTCTGATATTTTATTTTCTTTAACTACAGTCACCACGGTATCATATGGTTTCTCCTATGCAAATATTCCTCCTTAACGTCGGTCGAATGACTGGGGTAGGCGGAGCCTAGGAGGGATCATGTGACCAGCTTTGCTGGGCTCTTTGCCATTTCCTGTTGGGGAAGAGAATATCCCACAAGTAAGGATGACGCCGTGGACCGGACACACCGTTGGAGAAAGTAATTTATCAGGTAAACATAAATTCTGTTTTTCGCGCCTCTATTGCGCACTTGTTTTTGGGAAGCATGACATGCAGATGCATGTGTGAGGAGCTCTGATACATAGAAAAGACTTTCTGAAGGCGTCATTTGGTATCGTATTCCCCTTTGGGCTTGGTTGGGTCTCAGCAAAGCAGATACCAGGGACTGTAAAGGGGTTAAATATAAAAACGGCTCCGGTTCCGTTATTTTAAGAGTTAAAGCTTTCAAATTTGGTGTGCAATACTTTTAAGGCTTTAAGACACTGTGGTGAAATTTTGGTGAATTTTGAACAATTCCTTCATACTTTTTCACATTTGCAGTAATAAAGTGTGTTCAGTTTAAAATTTAAAGTGACAGTAACGGTTTTATTTTAAAACGTTTTTTGTACTTTGTTATCAAGTTTATGCCTGTTTAACATGTCTGAACTACCAGATAGACTGTGTTCTGTATGTGGGGAAGCCAAGGTTCCTTCTCATTTAAATAGATGTGATTTATGTGACACAAAATTTAGAGAAAATGATGCCCAAGATGATTCCTCAAGTGAGGGGAGTAAGCATGGTACTGCATCATCCCCTCCTTCGTCTACGCCAGTCTTGCCCACACAGGAGGCCCCTAGTACATCTAGTGCGCCAATACTCCTTACTATGCAACAATTAACGGCTGTAATGGATAATTCTATCAAAAACATTTTAGCCAAAATGCCCGCTTATCAGCGAAAGCGCGACTGCTCTGTTTTAGAAAATACTGAAGAGCATGAGGACGCTGATGATATTGGTTCTGAAGTGCCCCTACACCAGTCTGAGGGGGCCAGGGAGGTTTTGTCTGAGGGAGAAATTTCAGATTCAGGGAAAATTTCTCAACAAGCTGAACCTGATGTGATTACATTTAAATTTAAATTGGAACATCTCCGCGCCCTGCTTAAGGAGGTGTTATCTACTCTGGATGATTGTGAGAATTTGGTCATTCCAGAGAAATTATGTAAAATGGACAAGTTCCTAGAGGTCCCGGGGCCCCCCGAAGCTTTTCCTATACCCAAGCGGGTGGCGGACATTGTAAATAAAGAATGGGAAAGGCCCGGCATACCTTTCGTCCCTCCCCCTATATTTAAGAAATTGTTTCCTATGGTCGACCCCAGAAAGGACTTATGGCAGACAGTCCCCAAGGTCGAGGGGGCGGTTTCTACTCTAAACAAACGCACCACTATACCCATAGAAGATAGTTGTGCTTTCAAAGATCCTATGGATAAAAAATTAGAGGGTTTGCTTAAAAAGATGTTTGTTCAGCAAGGTTACCTTCTACAACCAATTTCATGCATTGTTCCTGTCACTACAGCAGCGTGTTTCTGGTTCGATGAACTAGAAAAGGCGCTCAATAAAGATTCTTCTTATGAGGAGATTTTGGACAGAATTCATGCGCTCAAATTGGCTAACTCTTTCACCCTAGACGCCACTTTGCAATTGGCTAGATTAGCGGCGAAAAATTCTGGGTTTGCTATTGTGGCGCGCAGAGCGCTTTGGCTAAAATCTTGGTCAGCGGATGCGTCTTCCAAGAACAAATTGCTTAACATTCCTTTCAAGGGGAAAACGCTGTTTGGCCCTGACTTGAAAGAGATTATTTCTGATATCACTGGGGGCAAGGGCCACGCCCCTTCCTCAGGATAGGTCTTTCAAGGCCAAAAATAAACCTAATTTTCGTCCCTTTCGCAGAAACGGACCAGCCCCAAGTGCTACGTCCTCTAAGCAAGAGGGTAATACTTCTCAAGCCAAGCCAGCCTGGAGGCCAATGCAAGGCTGGAACAAAGGTAAGCAGGCCAAGAAACCTGCCACTGCTACCAAGACAGCATGAGATGTTGGCCCCCGATCCGGGACCGGATCTGGTGGGGGGCAGACTCTCTCTCTTCGCTCAGGCTTGGGCAAGAGATGTTCTGGATCCTTGGGCGCTAGAAATAGTCTCCCAAGGTTATCTTCTGGAATTCAAGGGGCTTCCCCCAAGGGGGAGGTTCCACAGGTCTCAATTGTTTTCAGACCACATAAAAAAACAGGCATTCTTACATTGTGTAGAAGACCTGTTAAAAATGGGAGTGATTCATCCTGTTCCATTAGGAGAACAAGGGATGGGGTTCTACTCCAATCTGTTCGTAGTTCCCAAAAAAGAGGGAACATTCAGACCAATCTTAGATCTCAAGATCCTAAACAAGTTTCTCAAGGTTCCATCGTTCAAAATGGAAACCATTCGAACAATTCTTCCTTCCATCCAGGAAGGTCAATTCATGACCACGGTGGATTTAAAGGATGCGTATCTACATATTCCTATCCACAAGGAACATCATCGGTTCCTAAGGTTCGCATTTCTGGACAAGCATTACCAGTTTGTGGCACTTCCGATCGGATTAGCCACTGCTCCAAGAATTTTCACAAAGGTACTAGGGTCCCTTCTACCGGTGCTAAGACCAAGGGGCATTGCAGTAGTACCTTACTTGGACGACATACTGATTCAAGCGTCGTCCCTTCCACAAGCAAAGGCTCACACGGACATTGTCCTGGCCTTTCTCAGATCTCACGGGTGGAAAGTGAACGTAGAAAAAAGTTCTCTATCTCCATCAACAAGGGTTCCCTTCTTGGGAACAGTAATAGACTCCTTAGAAATGAGGATCTTTCTGACAGAGGCCAGAAAATCAAAACTTCTAAACTCTTGTCAAATACTTCATTCTGTTCCTCTTCCTTCCATAGCGCAGTGCATGGAAGTAATAGGTTTGATGGTAGCGGCAATGGACATAGTTCCTTTTGCGCGAATTCATCTAAGACCATTACAACTGTGCATGCTCAGTCAGTGGAATGGGGATTATACAGACTTGTCTCCGACGATACAAGTAGATCAGAGGACCAGAGATTCACTCCGTTGGTGGCTGTCCCTGGACAACCTGTCACAGGGGATGAGCTTCCGCAGACCAGAGTGGGTCATTGTCACGACCGACGCCAGTCTGGTGGGCTGGGGCGCGGTCTGGGGACCCCTGAAAGCTCAGGGTCTTTGGTCTCGGGAAGAATCTCTTCTCCCGATAAATATTCTGGAACTGAGAGCGATATTCAATGCTCTCAAGGCTTGGCCTCAGCTAGCAAAGGCCAAATTCATACGGTTTCAATCAGACAACATGACGACTGTTGCGTACATCAACCATCAGGGGGGAACAAGGAGTTCCCTGGCGATGGAAGAAGTGACCAAAATCATTCAATGGGCGGAGGCTCACTCCTGCCACTTGTCTGCAATCCACATCCCAGGAGTGGAAAATTGGGAAGCGGATTTTCTGAGTCGTCAGACATTTCATCCGGGGGAGTGGGAACTCCATCTGGAAATCTTTGCCCAAATTACTCAATTGTGGGGCATTCCAGACATGGATCTGATGGCCTCTCGTCAGAACTTCAAGGTTCCTTGCTACGGGTCCAGATCCAGGGATCCCAAGGCGACTCTAGTAGATGCACTAGTAGCACCTTGGACCTTCAAACTAGCTTATGTATTCCCGCCGTTTCCTCTCATCCCCAGGCTGGTAGCCAGGATCAATCAGGAGAGGGCATCGGTGATCTTGATAGCTCCTGCGTGGCCACGCAGGACTTGGTATGCAGACCTGGTGAATATGTCATCGGCTCCACCATGGAAGCTACCTTTGAGACGAGACCTTCTTGTTCAAGGTCCGTTCGAACATCCGAATCTGGTCTCACTCCAACTGACTGCTTGGAGATTGAACGCTTGATCTTATCAAAGCGAGGGTTCTCAGATTCTGTCATTGATACTCTTGTTCAGGCTAGAAAGCCTGTAACTAGAAAAATCTACCACAAAATATGGAAAAAATATATCTGTTGGTGTGAATCTAAAGGATTCCCTTGGGACAAGATAAAAATTCCTAAGATTCTATCCTTTCTTCAAGAAGGTTTGGAGAAAGGATTATCTGCAAGTTCTCTGAAGGGACAGATTTCTGCCTTGTCTGTGTTACTTCACAAAAAGCTGGCAGCTGTGGCAGATGTTCAAGCCTTTGTTCAGGCTCTGGTTAGAATCAAGCCTGTTTACAAACCTTTGACTCCTCCTTGGAGTCTCAATTTAGTTCTTTCAGTTCTTCAGGGGGTTCCGTTTGAACCCTTACATTCCGTTGATATTAAGTTATTATCTTGGAAAGTTTTGTTTTTGGTTGCAATTTCTTCTGCTAGAAGAGTTTCAGAATTATCTGCTCTGCAGTGTTCTCCTCCTTATCTGGTTTTCCATGCAGATAAGGTGGTTTTGCGTACTAAACCTGGTTTTCTTCCGAAAGTTGTTTCTAACAAAAACATTAACCAGGAGATAGTCGTGCCTTCTTTGTGTCCGAATCCAGTTTCAAAGAAGGAACGTTTGTTGCACAATTTGGATGTAGTTCGTGCTCTAAAATTCTATTTAGATGCTACAAAGGATTTTAGACAAACATCTTTCTTGTTTGTTGTTTATTCTGGTAAAAGGAGAGGTCAAAAAGCAACTTCTACCTCTCTCTCTTTTTGGCTTAAAAGCATCATCAGATTGGCTTACGAGACTGCCGGACGGCAGCCTCCTGAAAGAATCACAGCTCATTCCACTAGGGCTGTGGCTTCCACATGGGCCTTCAAGAACGAGGCTTCTGTTGATCAGATATGTAAGGCAGCGACTTGGTCTTCACTGCACACTTTTACTAAATTTTACAAATTTGATACTTTTGCTTCTTCTGAGGCTATTTTTGGGAGAAAGGTTTTGCAAGCCGTGGTGCCTTCCATCTAGGTGACCTGATTTGCTCCCTCCCTTCATCCGTGTCCTAAAGCTTTGGTATTGGTTCCCACAAGTAAGGATGACGCCGTGGACCGGACACACCTATGTTGGAGAAAACAGAATTTATGTTTACCTGATAAATTACTTTCTCCAACGGTGTGTCCGGTCCACGGCCCGCCCTGGTTTTTTAATCAGGTCTGATAATTTATTTTCTTTAACTACAGTCACCACGGTATCATATGATTTCTCCTATGCAAATATTCCTCCTTTACGTCGGTCGAATGACTGGGGAAGGCGGAGCCTAGGAGGGATCATGTGACCAGCTTTGCTGGGCTCTTTGCCATTTCCTGTTGGGGAAGAGAATATCCCACAAGTAAGGATGACGCCGTGGACCGGACACACCGTTGGAGAAAGTAATTTATCAGGTAAACATAAATTCTGTTTTTAAAGGACTATAAGCAGCAAATTAGTATGTCTGTCCTGGGACAGGCAAGGGAGTGAGTTTCGTGCACACATGTTATTTCCCTTTCCAGTTTAAGAAAGTTTTACTATGAAATCTCATGAGATCACAGTAAGAGTTCATGACCTCAGCACTGCTGATGCTGATTGGCTGCTGTTCATTTCTTCATTTTTATTTTTTTTTAAATGGTTTTTTTAACCTGCAGCTGGACAGCAGCTGAAGTATAACGTTTTACACAAAACTTACTCTGGTGAGCTGAAGAAATTGTGAGGTACATATCTTCGTTTTTTACATAGAGATGCTTAGGTGATATTTTCCTGTCAGCTGTTTACAGTTATACTGCATCACTTTCAAGTGATTTAGCATATAAGTATTATGTCCCTTTAATTTACTAAGTTACTGTCTTCTGCTGTCCTAAATACATATTCACAGGAAATGGTGAGGGGTGTTTTTTTTTTTTGTTTTTTTTAAAGGGACATTAAACTCTTGTATACATAAAATATAATTGTGTTTTAATAGCAGACATTTGCCAGAGAATAATATGCAACATGTTGTCACCTAGACTTTCTTCTCTGCTGAGGAGAACAGTTATAAATGTATCACTGGAGTGTCCAACGAATAACTGTGTAGGATATAGCAGTGTTTAGAGTCTGCACTTCCATTTTTAACAGAAAATGGAAATCTCACAATTTTCACATTTAAATTTCAAGAAATTGGGCAAAATTAATAATGAAAGTGTATTGCAAAGTATTTTACTACACATAAGTATACATTTTTTAATACAATCTCAAAGTATTTAATTACCCCTTGTAGCAATCAGATTCTGAACAACTCCATTTGTGAATACCAGACAAAACAAAATGTTTTTGGGGGTATTCTTTTCGTGGAAAAACTTTTTTTGTCTTTGTGAATATAACTTTTATTACTTCAAAGTTTAATAAAATCACTGTGTGAGTGTGTGCAATTTAAAAACACATATAAACTCGAATAAAGGATTATTATGGTTTATATAAATCCTTGTTATATAAGGGCATGCATAATAAACATCCACATGTATAGTGTGGGTAATGTGGGTATTTGTTGCTAGTAGTCAAGTTGAAAATGAGCGGATTATACTCTTGCCCTTTTAGTTTGGTAGTTTTTAAATTGCACACACTCACACAGTGATTTTTTTAAACTTTTTTAGTAATAAAAGTTATGTTTTAATTTCAATTTGACCCATTGGTCTAATCTATACAGTCTGTAACTTTACTAATTAGGGGCATTAGAAGTGCTATACAAGTGCACCTTTTCAGTCTCAATCCCTCTAGTGATTTAGGGTATACCTGCAAATTGACTTTGTGCACCAGCACTCTAGCTCATAAGGTATATATATTAATTAAACCAGACAGATCACCCCGTTTCTAGTATTGGTGTAGTGCTATTGCCATTCTTTCTTTTTTGAACTTTTTTTGTCTTTGCTTATGTCTATCCTCAGTAATATTTGTGTATATTTTTATTTTGTTATTTGTGTTTTGTTTTTAAACCTAGAGTTGGTAAAGTTCCCCTGGAAAAGGCATTTGATCTGATTGAATACCTTGTGAATGAAACTAGTGTGGCTCCAATCAAAGAAGCATTGCACCAGCTACAGCTTATTCACAGTGTCCTAGATAAACGTGGTCTACAGATATTGGCAGGAAAAATTGTGGTTTGTATCCTCTTTATTTATATGAGTGGGGATGTATATATGGTAATCACCTGCCCCTTAAGTACTTCACTTGGGAAGTGTTTGACAGGGGCACTTTTAGATACCGCTCATCATTGTTCTATTTATTACCCTCTTAACATAGAAATATATCATATTTTAAAAATTCAGGTCCCAAAATTTAAATAAGGGTTTTTATATCCTTATAGCTATCAAGTGATGATAACCTGGCAGTAGCTGCTAGCCTCATTTCTTTCACACAGGTGATAAGAGTCCGTAATCCATTACTCGTGGGAATTACTCTTCCCTGCCACTGGGTGGAGGCAAAGATTCCCAAGAGCTCTATTAAACCCCTCCCACCTCACTGGTAAACTAGTCTTGTCTTTGCCTCTGCTGGAGAAATGTTAAGAATGAAGATGTGCTTGTGGTTTTTAAGTGAGAGGGGTTCTCAGACTGAGTTGATGTCTTGTCAGTGGGATCTATATGGAGTACTGGTAGTGCCTCATTTTCACTTCATGGTAAAATAGTCACAAGCCTTCCATGAGTGCCACAGGGACCTGTCCTTAAAGGGACATGAAACCCAAAATGTTTCTTTCATGGTTTAGACAGAGCATACAATTTTTAAACAACTTTAAAAATTTAGTTATTTCTCTTGTTATCCTTTGCTGAAAGGTTTATCTAGGCAAGTTCAGGAGAAGCAAAGAACCTAGGTTTTAACTGCTGATTGGTGGCTGCATGTAAATACTGATTGTCTCACCCATGTGTTAAGTTAGAAACCAGTAGTGCATTGCTGCTCCTTCAACAAATGATACCAAGAGAACTAAACAAATTAGATAATAAAAGTAAATTAGAAAGTTGTTTATAATTGTATTCTCTATATGAATCATGAAAGAAAAAAAAATGGGTTTCATGTCACTTTAACCTCCTCATTCTGGGTCTTCAGTATACTCCTATTCTATATCCTCTGCTGATTTGTTTCAGAACTGGTTTGGCTTTCTACTGGCTTTTCCCAGAGTTGAGTGTCCTTGCTTATTAAACCTTTTTTATTTAATTGACACTCTATAAACCTTTTTTGGGTATTACTTATTTTATATATATATATATATATATATATATATATATATATATATATATATATATATATATATATATATATATATATATATATATATATATATATATATATATATTATAATAATAATAATAATTAATAATAATTGGGACAGAATTTAATTTTTATGTTATTCCCATTTAAATAGCTTTTTTTTTTTTTTTTTTGCACATCTTTTTTCCTGCATGTGGACATTGGATTAGCGTATATATTTTTCTCAGTAGCCCGACTTGCCTAGTAATTTTTTGAAGAGCTGCTTTTGGAGGCGGTACATTTTCTCAGGAGCTCTTTTTAGGGATTTAACTACTTATTTATGCATTTTCTACTTAGGAGCCTTCTAATTCTGTCCCTAGAATTTCCTTAGAAGATGGGCCCTCTGAACACTTTCTTACCAGTGTTAAATGTTTTTTGTTTTTTTTAACACTGACGTATCTCCTGCAGCATATTCATGTTCACACACTAATATTTTAATGCATTTAGACCAATCTAATGCTGCTATTGCTTCTAGGATTTTACTGCTCCTTCTGTTCTTTACAGGGAAGTGCAACTGACTTTGCACCATGTGTAAAGGACTTCATCCAAACAGTTCTTATTTAGCCTTCTACTAGTTTTAAATCTTCTAAAGCTGATGCGACTGATAATTCCTCTTGTTAAGTGTATCCAGTCCACGGATCATCCATTACTTGTGGGATATTCTCCTTCCCAACAGGAAGTTGCAAGAGGATCACCCACAGCAGAGCTGCTATATAGCTCCTCCCCTCACTGCCATATCCAGTCATTCTCTTGCAACTCTCAACTAAGATGGAGGTCGTAAGAGGACTGTGGTGTTTTATACTTAGTTTATTTCTTCAATCAAAAGTTTGTTATTTTTAAATGGTACCGGAGTGTGCTGTTTATCTCAGGCAGTGTTTAGAAGAAGAATCTGCCTGCGTTTTCTATGATCTTAGCAGAAGTAACTAAGATCCTTTGCTGTTCTCACATATTCTGAGGAGTGAGGTAACTTCAGAGGGGGAATAGCGTGCAGGTTTTCCTGCAATAAGGTATGTGCAGTTAAAATATTTTTCTAGGGATGGAATTTGCTAGAAAATGCTGCTGATACCGAAGTAATGTAAGTAAAGCCTTAAATGCAGTGATAGCGACTGGTATCAGGCTTATTAATAGAGATACATACTCTTACAAAAGTGTATTTCTTTCATGTAATTAGCAAGAGTCCATGAGCTAGTGACGTATGGGATATACATTCCTACCAGGAGGGGCAAAGTTTCCCAAACCTCAAAATGCCTATAAATACACCCCTCACCACACCCACAATTCAGTTTTTACAAACTTTGCCTCCGATGGAGGTGGTGAATTAAGTTTGTGCTAGATTCTACGTTGATATTTGCTCCGCAGCAAGTTGGAGCCCGGTTTTCCTCTCAGCGTGCAGTGAATGTCAGAGGGATGTGAGGAGAGTATTGCCTATTTGAATGCAGTGATCTCCTTCTACGGGGTCTATTTCATAGGTTCTCTGTTATCGGTCGTAGAGATTCATCTCTTACCTCCCTTTTCAGATCGACGATATACTCTTATATATACCATTACCTCTGCTGATTCTCGTTTCAGTACTGGTTTGGCTATCTGCTATATGTAGATGAGTGTCCTGGGGTAAGTAAGTCTTATTTTCTGTGACACTCCAAGCTATGGTTGGGCACTTTGTTTATAAAGTTCTAAATATATGTATTCAAACATTTATTTGCCTTGACTCAGAATGTTCAACTTTCCTTATTTTCAGACAGTCAGTTTCATATTTGGGATAATGCATTTTAATTTAACATTTTTCTTACCTTAAAGTTTGACTTTTTCCCTGTGGGCTGTTAGGCTCGCGGGGGCTGAAAATGCTTCATTTTATTGCGTCATTCTTGGCGCGGACTTTTTTGGCGCAAAAATTCTATTTCCGTTTCCGGCGTCATACGTGTCGCCGGAAGTTGCGTCATTTTTTGACGTTATTTTGCGCCAAAAATGTCGGCGTTCCGGATGTGGCGTCATTTTTGGCGCCAAAAAGCATTTAGGCGCCAAATAATGTGGGCGTCTTATTTGGCGCGAAAAAATATGGGCGTCGCTTTTGTCTCCACATTATTTAAGTCTCATTTTTTATTGCTTCTGGTTGCTAGAAGCTTGTTCTTTGGCATTTTTTCCCATTCCTGAAACTGTCATTTAAGGAATTTGATCAATTTTGCTTTATATATATGTTGTTTTTTCTCTTACATATTGCAAGATGTCTCACGTTGCATCTGAGTCAGAAGATACTACAGGAAAATCGCTGTCAAGTGCTGAATCTACCAAAGCTAAGTGTATCTGCTGTAAACTTTTGGTAGCTATTCCTCCAGCTGTTGTTTGTATTGATTGTCATGACAAACTTGTTAAAGCAGATAATATTTCCTTTAGTAAAGTACCATTGCCTGTTGCAGTTCCTTCAACATCTAAGGTGCAGAATGTTCCTGATAATATAAGAGATTTTGTTTCTGAATCCATAAAGAAGGCTATGTCTGTTATTTCTCCTTCTAGTAAACGTAAAAAATCTTTTAAAACTTCTCTCCCTACAGATGAATTTTTAAATGAACATCATCATTCTGATTCTGATGATTCCTCTGGTTCAGAGGATTCTGTCTCAGAGGTTGATGCTGATAAATCTTCATATTTATTTAAAATGGAATTTATTCGTTCTTTACTTAAAGAAGTACTAATTGCTTTAGAAATAGAGGATTCTGGTCCTCTTGATACTAATTCTAAACGTTTAGATAAGGTATTTAAAGCTCCTGTGGTTATTCCAGAAGTTTTTCCTGTTCCTAATGCTATTTCTGCAGTAATTTCCAAAGAATGGGATAATTTGGGTAATTCATTTACTCCTTCTAAACGTTTTAAGCAATTATATCCTGTGCCGTCTGACAGATTAGAATTTTGGGACAAGATCCCTAAAGTTGATGGGGCTATTTCTACCCTTGCTAAACGTACTACTATTCCTACGTCAGATGGTACTTCGTTTAAGGATCCTCTAGATAGGAAAATTGAATCCTTTCTAAGAAAAGCTTATCTGTGTTCAGGTAATCTTCTTAGACCTGCTATATCTTTGGCTGATGTTGCTGCAGCTTCAACTTTTTGGTTGGAAACTTTAGCGCAACAAGTAACACATCGTGATTCTCATGATATTATTATTCTTCTTCTTCAGCATGCTAATAATTTTATCTGTGATGCCATTTTTGATATTATCAGAGTTGATGTCAGGTTTATGTCTCTAGCTATTTTAGCTAGAAGAGCTTTATGGCTTAAAACTTGGAATGCTGATATGGCTTCTAAATCAACTTTACTTTCCATTTCTTTCCAGGGTAACAAATTATTTGGTTCTCAGTTGGATTCCATTATTTCAACTGTTACTGGTGGGAAAGGAACTTTTTTACCACAGGATAAAAAATCTAAAGGTAAAAACAGGGCTAATAATCGTTTTCGTTCCTTTCGTTTCAACAAAGAACAAAAGCCTGATCCTTCATCCTCAGGAGCAGTTTCAGTTTGGAGACCATCTCCAGTCTGGAATAAATCCAAGCCAGCTAGAAAGGCAAAGCCTGCTTCTAAGTCCACATGAAGGTGCGGCCCTCATTCCAGCTCAGCTGGTAGGGGGCAGGTTACGTTTTTTCAAGGAAATTTGGATCAATTCTGTTCACAATCTTTGGATTCAGAGCATTGTTTCAGAAGGGTACAGAATTGGTTTCAAGTTGAGACCTCCTGCAAAGAGATTTTTTCTTTCCCGTGTCCCAGTAAATCCAGTAAAAGCTCAAGCATTTCTGAAATGTGTTTCAGATCTAGAGTTGACTGGAGTAATTATGCCAGTTCCAGTTCTGGAACAGGGGATGGGGTTTTATTCAAATCTCTTCATTGTACCAAAGAAGGAGAATTCTTTCAGACCAGTTCTGGATCTAAAAATATTGAATCATTATGTAAGGATACCAACATTCAAGATGGTAACTGTAAGGACTATCTTACCTTTTGTTCAGCAAGGGAATTATATGTCCACAATAGATTTACAGGATGCATATCTGCATATTCCGATTCATCCAGATCATTATCAGTTCCTGAGATTCTCGTTTCTGGACAAGTATTACCAGTTTGTGGCTCTGCCGTTTGGCCTAGCTACAGCTCCAAGAATTTTTACAAAGGTTCTCGGTGCCCTGCTGTCTGTAATCAGAGAACAGGGTATTGTGGTATTTCCTTATTTGGACGATATCTTGGTACTTGCTCAGTCTTTACATTTAGCAGAATCTCATACGAATCGACTTGTGTTGTTTCTTCAAGATCATGGTTGGAGGATCAATTTACCAAAAAGTTCTTTGATTCCTCAGACAAGGGTAACCTTTCTGGGTTTCCAGATGGATTCAGTGTCCATGACTCTGTCTTTAACAGACAAGAGACGTCTAAAGTTGATTGCAGCTTGTCGAAACCTTCAGTCACAATCATTCCCTTCGGTAGCCTTATGCATGGAAATTCTAGGTCTTATGACTGCTGCATCGGACACGATCCCCTTTGCTCGTTTTCACATGCGACCTCTTCAGCTCTGTATGCTGAAGCAATGGTGCAAGGATTACACGAAGATATCTCAATTAATATCTTTAAAACCGATTGTTCGACACTCTCTAACATGGTGGACAGATCACCATCGTTTAATTCAGGGGGCTTCTTTTGTGCTTCCGACTTGGACTGTAATTTCAACAGATGCAAGTCTCACAGGTTGGGGAGCTGTGTGGGGATCTCTGATGGCACAAGGAGTTTGGGAATCTCAGGAGGTGAGATTACCGATCAATATTTTGGAACTCCGTGCAATTTTCAGAGCTCTTCAGTTTTGGCCTCTTCTGAAGAGAGAATCGTTCATTTGTTTTCAGACAGACAATGTCACAACTGTGGCATACATCAATCATCAAGGAGGGACTCACAGTCCTCTGGCTATGAAAGAAGTATCTCGAATTTTGGTTTGGGCGGAATCCAGCTCCTGTCTAATCTCTGCGGTTCATATCCCAGGTGTAGACAATTGGGAAGCGGATTATCTCAGTCGCCAAACGTTGCATCCGGGCGAATGGTCTCTTCACCCAGAGGTATTTCTTCAGATTGTTCAAATGTGGGAACTTCCAGAAATAGATCTGATGGCGTCCCATCTAAACAAGAAACTTCCCAGGTATCTGTCCAGATCCCGGGATCCTCAGGCGGAGGCAGTGGATGCATTATCACTTCCTTGGAAGTATCATCCTGCCTATGTCTTTCCGCCTCTAGTTCTTCTTCCAAGAGTAATCTCCAAGATTCTGAAGGAATGCTCGTTTGTTCTGCTGGTAGCTCCGGCATGGCCTCACAGGTTTTGGTATGCGGATCTTGTCCGGATGGCCTCTTGCCAACCGTGGACTCTTCCGTTAAGACCAGACCTTCTGTCACAAGGTCCTTTTTTCCATCAGGATCTGAAATCCTTAAATTTAAAGGTATGGAGATTGAACGCTTGATTCTTGGTCAAAGAGGTTTCTCTGACTCTGTGATTAATACTATGTTACAGGCTCGTAAATCTGTATCTCGAGAGATATATTATAGAGTCTGGAAGACTTATATTTCTTGGTGTCTTTCTCATCATTTTTCCTGGCATTCTTTTAGAATACCGAGAATTTTACAGTTTCTTCAGGATGGTTTAGATAAGGGTTTGTCCGCAAGTTCTTTGAAAGGACAAATCTCTGCTCTTTCTGTTCTTTTTCACAGAAAGATTGCTATTCTTCCTGATATTCATTGTTTTGTACAAGCTTTGGTTCGTATAAAACCTGTCATTAAGTCAATTTCTCCTCCTTGGAGTTTGAATTTTGTTCTGGGAGCTCTTCAAGCTCCTCCGTTTGAACCTATGCATTCATTGGACATTAAATTACTTTCTTGGAAAGTTTTGTTCCTTTTGGCCATCTCTTCTGCCAGAAGAGTTTCTGAATTATCTGCTCTTTCTTGTGAGTCTCCTTTTCTGATTTTTCATCAGGATAAGGCGGTGTTGCGAACTTCTTTTGAATTTTTACCTAAAGTTGTGAATTCCAACAACATTAGTAGAGAAATTGTGGTTCCTTCATTATGTCCTAATCCTAAGAATTCTAAGGAGAAATCGTTGCATTCTTTGGATGTTGTTAGAGCTTTGAAATATTATGTTGAAGCTACGAAATCATTTCGTAAGACTTCTAGTCTATTTGTTATCTTTTCCGGTTCTAGAAAAGGCCAGAAAGCTTCTGCCATTTCTTTGGCATCTTGGTTGAAATCTTTAATTCATCTTGCCTATGTTGAGTCGGGTAAAACTCCGCCTCAGAGAATTACAGCTCATTCTACTAGGTCAGTTTCTACTTCCTGGGCGTTTAGGAATGAAGCTTCGGTTGACCAGATCTGCAAAGCAGCAACTTGGTCCTCTTTGCATACTTTTACTAAATTCTACCATTTTGATGTATTTTCTTCTTCTGAAGCAGTTTTTGGTAGAAAAGTACTTCAGGCAGCGGTTTCAGTTTGAATCTTCTGCTTATGTTTTTCGTTAAACTTTATTTTGGGTGTGGATTATTTTCAGCAGGAATTGGCTGTCTTTATTTTATCCCTCCCTCTCTAGTGACTCTTGTGTGGAAAGATCCACATCTTGGGTAGTCATTATCCCATACGTCACTAGCTCATGGACTCTTGCTAATTACATGAAAGAAAACATAATTTATGTAAGAACTTACCTGATAAATTCATTTCTTTCATATTAGCAAGAGTCCATGAGGCCCGCCCTTTTTTTGTGGTGGTTATGATTTTGTATAAAGCACAATTATTCCAATTCCTTATTTTATATGCTTTCGCACTTTTTTATCACCCCACTTCTTGGCTATTCGTTAAACTGAATTGTGGGTGTGGTGAGGGGTGTATTTATAGGCATTTTGAGGTTTGGGAAACTTTGCCCCTCCTGGTAGGAATGTATATCCCATACGTCACTAGATCATGGACTCTTGCTAATATGAAAGAAATGAATTTATCAGGTAAGTTCTTACATAAATTATGTTTTTAAAACGTTTGCTGGCATGTTTAATCGTTTTTTACATATGTTTGGTGATCAAACTTATTGGGGCCTAGTTTTTTCCACATGGCTGGCTTGAATTTTGCCTAGAAACAGTTCCCTGAGGCTTCCCACTGTTGTAATATGAGTGGGAGGGGCCTATTTTGGCGTTTTTTTGCACAGCAAAAATTACAGACACAGACATCCAGCTTCTTCCTGCATGATCCAGGACTTCTCTGGAGGGCTCAAAAGGCTTCAAAAGTCATATTGAGGGAGGTAAAAAGCCACAGTAGAGCTGTGGCAGTTGTTGTGACTGTTTAAAAAACGTTTTTGTCATTTGTTTTTCTGTTTTTGGTATTAAGGGGTTAATCATCCATTTGCAAGTGGGTGCAATGCTCTGCTAACTTATTACATACACTGTAAACATTTCGTTAGTGTAAGTGCATTTTTTCACTGTTATTTAAAAAATTTGGGAAAATTTGTGTTTCTTAAAGGCGCAGTAATGTTTTTTATATTGCTTGTAAACTTGTTTTAAAGTGTTTTCCAAGCTTGCTAGTCTGTTTAAACATGTCTGACACAGAGGAACCTACTTGTTCATTATGTTTGAAAGCCATGGTGGAGCCCCATAGGAGAATATGTACTAAATGTATTGATTTCACCTTAAACAGTAAAGATCAGTCTTTATCTATAAAAGAATTATCACCAGAGGGTTCTGTCGAGGGGGAAGTTATGCTGACTAACTCTCCCCACGTGTCAGACCCTTCACCTCCCGCTCAGGGGACGCACGCTAATATGGCGCCAATTACATCAGGGACGCCCATAGCGATTACCTTGCAGGACATGGCTGCAATCATGAATAATACCCTGTCAGAGGTATTATCTAGATTGCCTGAATTAAGAGGCAAGCGCGATAGCTCTGGGGTTAGGAGAGATACAGAGCGCGCAAATGCTGTTAGAGCCATGTCTGATACTGCGTCACAGTATGCAGAACATGAGGACGGAGAGCTTCAGTCTGTGGATGACATCTCTGACTCGGGGAAACCTGATTCAGAGATTTCTAATTTTAAATTTAAGCTTGAGAACCTCCGTGTATTGCTTGGGGAGGTATTAGCTGCTCTGAATGACTGTAACACAGTTGCAATTCCAGAGAAATTGTGTAGGCTGGATAGATACTATGCGGTGCCGGTGTCTACTGACATTTTTCCTATACCTAAAAGGCTTACAGAAATTATTAGCAAGGAGTGGGATAGACCCGGTGTGCCCTTTTCCCCACCTATATTTAGAAAAAGGTTTCCAATAGACACCACTACACGGGACTTATGGCAGACGGTCCCTAAGGTGGAGGGAGCAGTTTCTACTTTAGCAAAGCGTACCACTATCCCGGTTGAGGACAGTTGTGCTTTTTCAGATCCAATGGATAAATAATTGGAGGGTTACCTTAAGAAAATGTTTATTCAACAAGGTTTTATTTTACAGCCCCTTGCATGCATTGCGCCTGTCACTGCTGTGGCGGCATTCTGGTTTGAGGCCCTGGAAGAGACCATCCAGACAGCTCCATTGAATGAAATTATTGACAAGCTTAGCTAGCTAACTCATTTGTTTCTGATGACATTGTTCATTTGACTAAACTAACGGCTAAGAATTCCGGATTCGCCATCCAGGCGCGTAGGGCGCTATGGCTTAAACCTAACCAGTCCTGGAACAAGGGCAAGCAGGCCAGGAAGCCTGCTGCTGCCCCCAAGACAGCATGAAGGAACGGCCCCTTATCCGGAAACGGATCTAGTGGGGGGGCAGACTTTCTCTCTTCGCCCAGGCGTGGGCAAGAGATGTTCAGGATCCCTGGGCATTGGAGATCATATCTCAGGGATATCTTCTGGACTTCAAAGCTTCTCCTCCACAAAGGAGATTTCATCTTTCAAGGTTATCATCAAACCAGATAAAGAAAGAGGCATTCCTAAGCTGTGTGCAAGACCTCCTAGTAATGGGAGTGATCCATCCAGTTCCGCGGACGGAACAAGGACAGGGATTTTATTCAAATCTGTTTGTGGTTCCCAAGAAAGAGGGAACCTTCAGACCAATCTTGGATCTAAAGATCTTAAACAAATTCCTCATAGTTCCATCATTCAAAATGGAAACTATTCGGACCATCCTACCCATGATCCAAGAGGGTCAGTACATGACCACAGTGGACTTAAAGGATGCCTACCTTCACATACCGATTCACAAAGATCATCATCAGTTCCTAAGGTTTGCCTTTCTAGACAGGCATTACCAATTTGTAGCTCTTCCCTTCGGGTTGGCCACTGCCCCGAGAATTTTTACAAAGGTTCTGGGCTCACTTCTGGCGGTTCTAAGACCGCGAGGCATAGCGGTGGCTCCGTATCTAGACGACATCCTGATACAGGCGTCAAGCTTTCAAATTGCCAAGTCTCATACAGAGATAGTTCTGGCATTTCTGAGGTCGCATGGGTGGAAAGTGAACGTGGAAAAGGGTTCTCTATCACCACTCACAAGAGTCTCCTTCCTAGGGACTCTTATAGATTCTGTAGAGATGAAAATTTACCTGACGGAGTCCAGGTTATCAAAACTTCTAAATGCTTGCCGTGTCCTTCATTCCATTCCACGCCCGTCAGTGGCTCAGTGCATGGAAGTAATCGGCTTAATGGTAGCGGCAATGGACATAGTGCCATTTGCGCTGCAATTATGCATGCTAAGTCAGTGGAATGGGGATTACTCAGATTTGTCCCCTCTACTATATCTGGATCAAGAGACCAGAGATTCTCTTCTCTGGTGGCTTTCTCAGGTCCATCTGTCCAAGGGTATGACCTTTCGCTGGCCAGATTGGACGATTTTAACAACAGATGCCAGCCTTCTAGGTTGGGGCGCAGTCTGGAACTCCCTGAAGGCTCAGGGATCGTGGACTCAGGAGGAGAAACTCCTCCCAATAAATATTCTGGAGTTAAGAGCAATTTTCAATACTCTTCTAGCTTGGCCTCAGTTAGCAACACTGAGGTTCATCAGATTTCAGTCGGACAACATCACGACTGTGGCTTACATCAACCATCAAGGGGGAACCAGGAGTTCCCTAGCGATGTTAGAAGTCTCAAACATAATTCGCTGGGCAGAGTCTCACTCTTGCCACCTGTCAGCGATCCACATCCCAGGCGTAGAGAACTGGGAGGCGGATTTTCTAAGTCGGCAGACTTTTCATCCGGGGGAGTGGGAACTCCATCCGGAGGTGTTTGCTCAACTGGTCCATCGTTGGAGCAAACCAGAACTGGATCTCATGGCGTCTCGCCAGAACGCCAAGCTTCCTTGTTACAGGGACCCGGGAGCAACGCTGATAGATGCTCTAGCAGCTCCTTGGTTCTTCAACCTGGCATATGTGTTTCCACCGTTTCCTCTGCTCCCTCGACTGATTGCCAAAATCAAAGGAGAGAGCATCGGTGATTCTGATAGCGCCTGCGTGGCCACGCAGGACCTGGTATGCAGACCTAGTGGACATGTCATCTCTTCCACCATGGACTCTGCCTCTGAGGCAGGACCTTCTAATACAAGGTCCTTTCAATCATCCAAATCTACTTTCTCTGAGACTGACTGCATGGAGATTGAACGCTTGATTCTATCAAGGCGTGGCTTCTCCGAGTCAGTCATTGATACCTTAATACAGGCTCGGAAGCCTGTCACCAGCAAAATCTACCATAAGATATGGCGTAAATATCTTTATTGGTGTGAATCCAAGAGTTATTCATGGAGTAAGGTTAGGATTCCTAGGATATTGTCCTTTCTCCAAGAGGGTTTGGACAAAGGCTTATCAGCTAGTTCTTTAAAAGGACAGATCTCTGCTCTGTCTATTCTTTTGCACAAGCGTCTGGCAGAAGTTCCAGACGTCCAGGCATTTTGTCAGGCTTTGGTTAGGATTAAGCCTGTGTTTAAAACTGTTGCTCCCCCGTGGAGCTTAAACTTGATTCTTAAAGTTCTTCAGGGAGTTCCGTTTGAACCCCTTCATTCCATTGATATTAAACTTTTATCTTGGAAAGTTCTGTTTTTGATGGCTATTTCCTCGGCTCGAAGAGTCTCTGAGTTATCTGCCTTACATTGTGATTCTCCTTATCTGATTTTTCATTCAGACAAGGTAGTTCTGCGTACCAAACCTGGGTTTTTACCTAAGGTGGTTTCTAACAGGAATATCAATCAAGAGATTGTTGTTCCATCATTGTGTCCTAATCCTTCTTCAAAGAAGGAACGTCTTTTGCATAATCTGGACGTAGTCCGTGCCTTGAAGTTTTACTTACAGGCTACTAAAGATTTTCGTCAAACATCTGCCCTGTTTGTCGTTTACTCTGGACAGAGGAGAGGTCAAAAAGCTTTGGCAACCTCTCTCTCCTTTTGGCTTCGGAGCATAATACGCTTAGCCTATGAGACTGCTAGACAGCAGCCCCCTGAAAGGATTACAGCTCATTCTACTAGAGCTGTGTCTTCCACCTGGGCCTTTAAAAATGAGGCCTCTGTTGAACAGATTTGAAAGGCTGCGACTTGGTCTTCGCTTCACACCTTTTCAAAATTTTACAAATTTGACACTTTTGCTTCTTCGGAGGCTGTTTTTGGGAGAAAGGTTCTACAGGCAGTGGTTCCTTCTGTTTAAGTTCATGCCTTGTCCCTCCCATCATCCGTGTACTTTAGCTTTGGTATTGGTATCCCACACGTAATGGATGATCCGTGGACTGGATACACTTAACAAGAGAAAACATAATTTATGCTTACCTGATAAATTTATTTCTCTTGTAGTGTATCCAGTCCACGGCCCGCCCTGTCCTTTTAAGGCAGGTCTAAATTTTAATTAAACTACAGTCACCACTGCACCCTATGGTTTCTCCTTTCTCGTCTTGTTTCGGTCGAATGACTGGATATGGCAGTGAGGGGAGGAGCTATATAGCAGCTCTGCTGTGGGTGATACTCTTGCAACTTCCTGTTGGGAAGGAGAATATCCCACAAGTAATGGATGATCCGTGGACTGGATACACTACAAGAGAAATAAATTTATCAGGTAAGCATAAATTATGTTTTTTCATGGTGTTTCTTCAGAAGGAGAGGTTTTCTCTGATAATCAGGGGATTTCCTCTAACCAGTAACTTCCTCTTTTTTGTTTAAAATTGAACATATTTGTTCTCTTTTAAAGGTTAAAACCTCTGAGGATTTTCCTGTCCCTGATGCTGTCTCTGAAATAGTTGCTAGGGAATGGTCTAAGCCAGGTAATCCCTTTAGTACTTCTGCAAGGTTTAAGAAATTGTATCCCCTATATTCCCCTGACAGAGAGTACTTCTTTTTAAGTCCCTTTAGATATGAAATTTGAATCAATTCATAGAAGGACTTTTCTGCGAGCAGGTTACTTATTTATGCCAGCTATTTCTATTGGTGACGGCACTGCTGCTTCTTCCATTTGGTTAAATAGTGTCTCTGAGCAGTTTTTTGACGATTCTGCTAGTGAGTTTTTTTTTAACCTTTTATGATTGCTTTAATGTGCTAACTCTTGTATTTGTGATGCTGTATTTGACATCATTTAAGAAGGGCTTTGTGTTTGAAATCTTGGTCTGCTGATATAGCATCTAAATCTAGACTTTTATCTTTCTTTTCAAGGAAAGAAGTTGGATTCTATTATTTCTACTGTTACTTGAGGTAAAGGAGCTTCCTCAGGACAAAAAGGCCAGGAGTAAGTGGAAGGCGTCTAAACATTTTTGTCCCTTTCTTCAGAATGGGGAACAAAAATCAGATTCCTCCTCTTATAAGCAAGGTCTCTCTAGCTCTGCCTGGAAGCCAAGTTCCAATTGTAATGGACCTAAACAATTAAAAAAACCTACTTCTACTTCCAAGTCTGCATGAAGCTACCAGAGGCTCTGGTAAGGGGCAGACTGTTTTTTTTTCAGGAAGTCTGATTCCAGTCTATTTCAGATCCTTGGGTTCTTAATATTGTTTCTCATTATTGAGTAGGTTTCAGAAAAAGGCCTCCCACGGGAAGGTTTATTCTGTCAAATGTTCCAAAAATTTCCACTGAAGGCTCAAGCCTTTTTCAATCTATTTCACATTTAGAAATTATGGGAGTGATTGTTCCTGTTTCATTGTTGAAACAAGGGATGGGATTTTATGTTAATCTCTTCCTTGTTCCAAAGAAGGAAGGAGTTTTTGATCTGAAGGGAAGTTGGTCCCTTCTTTCAAAATGGAGAATAATTTGACTATTCTGCCTTTTGTTCAGCAAGGTTAGTTTATGTCCACAATATATTTAAAGGATGCTTATCTTTATGTTCCTATTCACAAGGAACACTATCTGTTTCTGAGGTTTGCCTTTCTGGACAAGCATTTTCAGTTTGATGCTCTACCATTTGCACTGGCTACAGCTCCAAGAATCTTCACAAAGGTTCTTGGTACCCTTCTGTCAATCAGATCTCAAGAGTATTGCTTTTTTTCCTTACCTGGACAATATCTTGGATCAAGCTCCATCTTTGCATTTAGCAGAATCTCACACCAACAGACTGTTTCTTCAACAGCACAGTTGGAGAATCACTTTTCCAAAGAGTTATTTAGTTCCTCAGACAAAGGTTACTTTTCTGGGGGTTCAAATAGATTTGGTTTCTAAGAGAATATCTTTAACAGGTCAGAAAAGGTTGAAACTGGTGTCGGTTTGTCTAAGCCTTCATTCTCTTTCTTTTCCCTCAGTTGCTCTTTGCATGGAGGTATTAGGTCTCATGATTGCTGCATTGGATTCTATTCTCTTTGCTTGTTTTCACACAAGGCCTCTTCAGCTTTGTATGCTTCACCAATGGTACAGGGATCATACTCAGCAGGAGATATGTTTAGCTCTCTGAACAGGTCAGTCTCTGTCTTTTTGACTGAATCATCATTTTATTCTGCTGGGGGCTTCTTTTGCTTGTTCTACCTAGACTGTGATCACTAGAGATGCAAGTCTTTTAGATTGGGAAAATGTCTGAGGTCTTTGAGAGCACAAGGACTTTGAGCTCCTCTGCAGGCGAGGTTGCCAATAAATATTCTGGAACTCCATGCTATTTTTTAGAGATCTTCAGAGTTGGCCTCAGTTGAAGAGGGAGTCTCATATCCATTTTCAAAAAGACAATGCCACTGCAGTGGCTTATATCAATAATCAAGGGGCAACTCGCAGTTCCCTAGCGATGAAGGAAGTGTTTTGAATTCTTTCATGGGCAGAAGCCAATTTCTGCTGTTCATACTCCTGTAGTGAACAACTAAGAAGCAGATTTTCTCAGTCACCAGTATCTGCATCCAGGGGAATGATCTCGCTATCAGGATGTTTTCAATCAGAATGTGGATTTTTGGGGTCTCCAAGAGGAAGATCTGATGTCTATTCGGTAAAACAACAAACTTCCCAGGTACTTTGCGAGGTCCAGGGATCATCAGGTGAAGTTTGTGGATGCTCTTTCAAGGGACAGATTTCTACTCTTTCAATTTTGTTTCATTGGAAGATTGCTAATCTTCCTGACATTGATGGTTTTATTCAGGCTTTGGTATGTATTAAGCCTGTTATTAAGCCAATTTTTCCATCTTGGAATCTTAATATGGTATTTAAGGTTTTGCAGACTCCTGCATTTGAGGCTACGCAAAAAGAGGATATTAAGCTTTTTTTCTTGGATGGTTTTGTTTCTTTTGGCTATCTCTTCTACTAGAAGATTTTCGGAATTGCCTGCTCTTTCTCGTGATTCTCCTTATCTAATTTTTCATCAGGATAAGGCTGTTTTAAGGACTAAATTGGACTTATTTAACTGAAAGTATTATGTTGATGCTACTTAGGATTTCAGAAAAAAAATTCTAGTTTGTTTATTCATTTCTCAGGTTCTAAAAGAGGGCAGAAAGTTATTGCCATTTCCTTGACATCTTGGTTGCCACTTATTGGGCTTTTAAGAATGAGGCATCGGTTGACCAAATTTGCAAGGTAACATACCTTTTACTAATTTCTACCATTTTTATGTTTTCGCTTCTTCTGAGGCAGCCTTTGTTAGCAAAGTCCTTCGGGCAATGGTCTCAGCTTAATGTTTTTTGTCTGTAAGTCCGATATCTTCTAGTTTATTCTTTGAATTCAGTTTTAGGTTGTAGATTTTGTGAAAAAAGATGTTTATCCCGCCCTTATTTTTCATTATTCATGGATTTCACAGCTTGGGTATTTGTTCCCTGGAGTAATGGATCACGGAGTCTCACCTCCTGTATGAAAGAAAACCTAGTATATGCTTACCAGATAAATGTATTTCTTTCATGTTGGTTAGAGTCCACCCTGTTTATTTTCTGGTGATGGTTAATTTTTGTGCACATCTTTTTCCCTTCCCCTATTATGTTACTCTCTTTTTTACTTTTTCCTACCTCTTTTGCTTGGCTATACATCAGATTAGTTTACCAGTGAGCTTTTATAGAGCTCTTGGGGTTTTGGAATCTTTGCATCCTCCTAGTGGCAGGGAAGAGTAAATCCCAGGAGTAATGAATCGTAGACTCTCACCACCATGAAAAAAAATAACGCGTCATGTAAGAATTGTTGATGTTGTAGTTATGTTATGGCTTATAGATCCATGTTTCTCGTGCTGGGGTAAATTATTTTCTCTACATTTCAATTTACCTATTATTCTGCATTTTTATTGGGAGTAAATTATGTTTTCTTAATAACAAATGCAAAACAATAGCAACTCACTTCTACTTTTTTAATAATTTTTTTTTAAAATAAAATATTTTCCCCTACTAAAAATGTTTTGCTATATGCATAAAGATGTAAGGTATAAATCTTACATTTTAGTTCTATTTCACAAGGTCACCTATTTGTGATCACATTTTATATATTGACGATTTCTCTTGCTAAAACTTAATTCAGACCTTTACATATACATCAAGCTTAGAAATGTATTTTCTCATTTTAGCATCGTACTTATTTGCTCCTGGAATCTCTAATAACAAGTCAGTCATGGACAGATGAAGGTTCACCTTCTGATCAAGAGCTACGATCCATTCTTTTAAATTTTGCTTGCTCTCAAAATGTTGGCAACTGTACAGCTAAAGCCAGAGAGCTGTACGATACCTGGAAATCTAATAACTCAAGGTAAAATCTTCTTCTGTAATCATATGTTCTAATAGCCGAAAGTGATCTAATATGCTGTTTACAAATAACGACCACAACTGTAATGCTTTTTTCTAATCTTGTGCACAGTGATGAGTATGTTTGTTTTTATGAATGTTCAAACAGGCTTCCAATAAATTGTCTTGTGAGACTTTTTAAATCATACTTTAATACCTATGACCATTCATATTTAAGGTTTTATCATATTGTAATTGGCGAATTTTC
Organism: Bombina bombina; assembly: GCF_027579735.1. Classification (NCBI taxonomy): domain Eukaryota; kingdom Metazoa; phylum Chordata; class Amphibia; order Anura; family Bombinatoridae; genus Bombina; species Bombina bombina. Next base: position 244,646,548 of record NC_069500.1, read on the forward strand.
TCCTATGTCTAAGGTAATGCAGGTGCAGCGGTTTCATTCGGTGACCAATAGATAAGTGCTTAGTCACAAATTGCAAAGCTTTAAGTTATTTTGTAAAGTTCAGTGGGTTTTTTTTCTTTCTTCTTTCTTATGATCAAATGGATGAGCTGAATGTTCTGCTATTTTATTAGAAGCTAATTTCCAGGACTTCAGAATCTGCATAGTAACCTGTTTAATTTACATTTGAATCAAATGTCAAAAAATATTTTTTTAAATAAACCAGAATGTCCTAGGCATGCCAATCAGATAAAGGTGTTTTTATTTCAATATAAATTTGTAAACTTTAATAGATTGATTACTAATCTATAAGTGCTACATAGTTAGTTAAATATACCACCTAAATTATACAGTTCTTGCAAACCATGTTTAGAATTGTTGGTTGCAATGGATAAGCCAGTGACATTCAGAGACCACCTAAATAGGGTAAAGGAAAGCAGCCTTACAATGTGAAAATACCTGTTCAACCTAGACACTGTTTCAAAGGATATCACAATTTATGCAAATTCAAAACCCAAGCCTAAAATATTTATTTTATAATTCAGATATAACCCTTTTAAATAACGTTCCAGTTTACTTTTATTATCAGTCTCTTGGTATTCTTTGTTGACTGACCAGCAATGCACTACTGGGAACGTTCTGAACACACTGAGTGAGCCAGTGACTAGAAACATTTATGTGCAGCTAGTAGTGCATTGCTGCTTGTGAGCCTACCTAGATGTGCTTTTCACCAAAGAATACCAAGAGAAGGAATCAAATTAGATAATAGAAGTAAATTGGAAATTGTCTAAAATTGTACTATTCTCTATCTGAATCATGAACTTTAAATTTTGAATTTACAATCTCTCTTAATTGAGCGTGAAGTTTTCTTCTCAATGTTTTGTTGTGTGACAAATCTAGCAGAACATACCAAGATTTATATAACTTAGTGTATATTGTTTTAATGTTGACTGTACTTTAAGAATTTTTTTAAAAAGTTTATTTTTTCTCCCCCTAAGACTTCCTACAGATGTTATGAGCATTGTATTTAAGGTTGGTGCCCAGGATGAGGAAAATTGGAATTCTCTTTTTACCATGTATGGATCTTCTTTGTTTGAAGCAGAAAAAAGCAAATTACTTGAAGCACTTGCAAGCACCAACGATGGCAGAAAGTTAATCTGGTATGTAAATGGTTTATCGCATCCTACTTTAAGGCTGATATATATATATATATATATATATATATATATTTAGTTGTGTATGGTTCAATAAACATTTTGTTCTCATTAAAATTTAGATTATATTTATATTTTGCAAGTATCCATCAATGTATCTGCTAAAGCATGTAAAAACTACAAGTGTATTGTCTAGTTCCCACTAACAAACACAATTTGAGAAATTCTGTTTGTTCTGGCCTGATCTGGTACTCAAGGATTGCACACGAGAAATACTATGTTAATTAAAAATGAACAATCCTTGTTTTCTCCAACATTGGTGTGTCCGGTCCACGGCGTCATCCATAACTTGTGGGAATATCTCTTCCCCAACAGGAAATGGCAAAGAGTACAGCAAAAGCTGTCCATATAGTCCCTCCTAGGCTCCGCCCACCCCAGTCATTCTCTTTGCCGTTGCACAGGCAACATCTCCACGGAGATGGTGAAGAGTATGTGGTGTTTAGTTGTAGTTTTTTATTCTACTAACAAGAGTTTGTTATTTTAAAATAGTGCTGGTATGTACTATTTACTCTGAAACAGAAAAAGATGAAGACTTCTGTTTATGAGAGGAATATGATTTTAGCAGCAGTAACTAAAATCGTTTGCTGTTTCCACATAGGACTGTTGAGATGAAGTAACTTCAGTTGGGGGAAACAGCAGACTTTTCTGCTTAAGGTATGACTACCCATATTTCTAACAAGACTGTGTAATTCTGGAAGGCTGTCATTTCCCCTCATGGGGACCGGTAAGCCATTTTCTTAGTCTCAAACAGAATAAAGGGCTTAATATGGGCTATAAAACTGGTAGACACTTTTATGGGCAAGATCGATTTCTTTATTTGGCATTTTATACAGCTTAATGTTGAAATTCACACTAATAAACTTTGGGGAACGTTTTTTAACGTCAGGCACTGGTTTAGACACCTTTCCAGTCAGGAAGGGCCTTCCCTGTAGTAGGCTGAGCCTCATTTTCGCGCCATTACTGCGCAGTTACTTTTGAGAGCAAGACATGCAGCTGCATGTGTGTGGATCTGAAAGTAGTTGAAAAGGTTCCTAGAAGGCTTCATTTGGTATCGTATTCCGCCCTGGGTTTGGTAAAGTTGAAGCAAAGGCTGTAGCTGGGACTGTAGAGGGGTTAAAACTGTAACCGGCTCAGTTTTTTTCATTTTAAGGGTTAAAGGTCTGAAATTTGGGGTGCAATGCTTTGAATGCTTTAAGACACTGTGGTGAAAATTTGGTAAAATTTGAACAATTCCTTCATAGTTTTTCACATATTCAGTAATAAAGTGTGCCCTGTTTAAAATTTAAAGAGACAGTAACGGTTTTGTTTTAAAACGGTTTTTGTACTTTATTGACAAGTTTAAGCCTGTTTAACATGTCTGTACCTTCAGAAAAGCTATGTTCTGTATGTATGGAAGCCAATGTGTCTCCCCCTTCATAATTGTGCCATAGCGTCCAAACAAAGTAAGGACAGTACTGCCACAGATAGTTAAGTTGCCCAAGATGATTCATCAGATGAAGGGAGTAGACAGAGTTCTACATCATCTCCTTCTGTGTCTACGCCAGTTTTGCCGACGCAGGAGACCCCTAGTACTTCTAGCGCGCCAATGCTTGTTACTATGCAACAATTGACGACAGTAATGGATAACTCCATAGCTAATATTTTATCCAAAATGCCTGCATTTCAGAGAAAGCGCGATTGCTCTGTTTTAAACACTGTAGAGCAGGAGGGCGCTGATGATAATTGCTCTGTCATACCCTCACACCAATCTGAAGGGGCCATGAGGGAGGTTTTGTCAGATGGGGAAATTTCAGATTCAGGTAGAATTTCTCAACAGGCAGAACCTGATGTTGTGACATTTAAATTTAAATTAGAGCATCTCCGCGCACTGCTTAAGGAGGTGTTATCTACTCTGGATGATTGTGACAACCTGGTCATTCCAGAAAAATTGTGCAAGATGGACAAGTTCCTAGAGGTTCCGGTGCACCCAGACGCTTTTCCTATACCCAAGCGGGTGGCGGACATAGTGAATAAGGAGTGGGAGAAGCCCGGCATACCTTTTGTTCCCCCTCCTATATTTAAGAAATTATTTCCTATGGTCGACCCCAGAAAGGACTTATGGCAGACAGTCCCTAAGGTCGAGGGGGCAGTTTCTACACTAAACAAGCGCACTACTATTCCTATCGAGGATAATTGTGCTTTCAAAGATCCTATGGATAAAAAATTGGAGGGTTTGCTTAAAAAGATTTTTGTACAGCAAGGTTACCTCCTGCAACCCATTTCGTGCATTGTTCCTGTCACTACAGCAGCGTGGTTCTGGTTCGAGGAACTAGAAAAGTCGCTCAGTAGAGAGACTCCGTATGAGGAGGTTATGGACAGAGTTCACGCACTCAAGTTGGCTAATTCTTTTATTTTAGATGCCGCTTTGCAGTTAGCTAGATTAGCGGCGAAAAATTCAGGGTTTGCAATTGTGGCGCGCAGAGCGCTTTGGCTAAAGTCTTGGTCAGCGGATGTATCTTCCAAGACAAAATTGCTTAATATCCCCTTCAAGGGTAAAACTCTCTTTGGGCCAGAATTGAAAGAGATTATCTCAGACATCACTGGGGGTAAGGGCCACGCCCTCCCACAAGATAGGCCTTTCAAAGCCAAGAATAAGTCTAATTTTCGTTCCTTTCGCAATTTCAGGAACGGACCGCCCTCCAACTCTGCAACCTCTAAACAAGAGGGTAATGCTTCGCAAACAAAACCAGCTTGGAAACCGATGCAAGGCTGGAACAAGGGTAAGCAGGCCAAGAAGCCTGCTGCTGCTAACAAAACAGCATGAAGGAGTAGCCCCCGATCCGGGACCGGATCTAGTAGGGGGCAGACTCTCTCTCTTCGCTCAGGCTTGGGCAAGAGATGTTCAGGATCCCTGGGCACTAGAAATAGTTTCTCAGGGTTATCTTCTGGAATTCAAGGAACTGACCCAAGGGGAAGGTTCCACATGTCTCACTTATCTTCAAACCAAATAAAGAGACAGGCATTCTTACATTGTGTAGAAGACCTGTTAAAAATGGGAGTGATACACCCAGTTCCAACCGTGGAACAAGGAATGGGGTTTTACTCAAATCTGTTTGTAGTTCCCAAAAAAGAGGGAACTTTCAGACCAATTCTGGATTTAAAGATCCTAAACAAATTTCTCAGAGTGCCATCGTTCAAAATGAAAACTATTCGAACGATTTTACCTACAATCCAGGAGGGTCAATTTATGACTACCGTGGATCTAAAGGATGCGTATCTACATATTCCTATCCACAAAGATCATCATCAGTTCCTAAGGTTCGCCTTTCTGGACAAACATTACCAGTTTGTGGCTCTCCCATTCGGGCTAGCCACTGCTCCAAGAATTTTCACAAAGGTACTCGGGTCCCTTCTAGCGGTTCTAAGACTAAGGGGCATTGCAGTGGCACCTTACTTGGACGACATTCTGATACAAGCGTCGTCTCTTTCAAAGGCAAAGGCTCACACAGACATCGTTCTGGCCTTTCTCAGATCTCACGGATGGAAAGTGAACATAGACAAAAGTTCCCTGTCTCCGTCGACAAGAGTTCCTTTCTTGGGGACAATAATAGATTCCTTAGAAATGAAGATTTTCCTGACAGATGTCAGAAAGTCAAAACTTCTAAATGCTTGTCAAGTTCTTCATTCTGTTCCACGACCTTCCATAGCTCAGTGCATGGAAGTAGTAGGGTTGATGGTTGCTGCAATGGACATAGTTCCTTTTGCGTGAATTCATCTAAGACCATTACAACTGTGCATGCTGAAACAGTGGAATGGGGATTATACGGACTTGTCTCCAGTGATTCAAGTAGATCAGAAGACCAGAGACTCACTCCGTTGGTGGCTAACCCAGGATCACCTGTTCCAGGGAATGAGCTTCCGCAGACCAGAGTGGGTCATCGTCACGACCGACGCCAGTCTAGTGGGCTGGGGCGCGGTCTGGGACTCCCTGAAAGCTCAGGGTCTATGGTCTCGGGAAGAGTCTCTTCTCCCGATAAACATTCTGGAACTGAGAGCGATATTTAATACTCTCAGGGCTTGGCCTCAACTAGCAAAGGCCAGATTCATAAGATTTCAATTAGACAACATGACGACTGTTGCTTACATCAACCATCAGGGGGGAACAAGGAGTTCCCTGGCGATGAGAGAAGTGACCAAGATCATAAAATGGGCGGAGGATCACTCCTGCCACCTATCTGCGATCCACATCCCAGGAGTGGAAAGCTGGGAGGCGGATTATCTGAGTCGTCAGACATTCCATCCGGGGGAGTGGGAACTCCACCCGGAGATATTTGCCCAGTTGACTCAATTATTGGGCATTCCAGACATGGATCTGATGGCGTCTCGTCAGAACTTCAAGGTTCCTTGCTACGGGTCCAGATCCAGGGATCCCAAGGCGACTCTAGTGGATGCATTAGTAGCGCTTTGGACCTTCAACCTAGCTTATGTGTTTCCACCGTTCCCTCTCATTCCCAGGCTGGTAGCCAGGATCAAACAAGAGAGGGCCTTGGTGATTTTGATAGCTCCTGCGTGGCCACGCAGGACTTGGTATGCAGACCTGGTGAATATGTCATCGGCTCCACCATGGAAGCTACCTTTGAGACAGGATCTTCTTGTACAGGGTCCATTCGAACATCCAAATCTAGTCTCTCTCCAGCTGACGGCTTGGAAATTGAACGCTTGATTCTATCTAAGCGTGGGTTTTCGGATTCTGTGATAGATACTCTGGTACAAGCCAGAAAAAGATATATCTGTTGGTGTGAATCCAAGGGATTCTCATGGAGTAAGATCAAAATTCCTAGGATCCTTTCCTTTCTCCAAGAAGGTTTGGATAAGGGATTATCAGCGAGTTCTCTAAAGGGACAGATTTCTGCTTTATCTGTCCTGTTACACAAACGACTGGCAGCTGTGCCAGATGTTCAAGCATTTGTTCAGGCTTTGGTTAGGATCAAGCCTGTTTACAGACCTTTGACTCCTCCCTGGAGTCTAAATCTAGTTCTTTCAGTTCTCCAAGGGGTTCCGTTTGAACCTTGACATTCCATAGATATTAAGTTGTTATCTTGGAAAGTTTTGTTTTTAGTTGCTATTTCTTCTGCTAGAAGAGTTTCTGAGTTATCTGCTCTGCAGTGTACTCCGCCCTATCTGGTGTTCCATTCAGATAAGGTTGTTTTGCGTACTAAGCCTGGTTTTCTTCCAAAAGTTGTTTCCAACAAGAATATTAACCAGTTGTGCCTTCTTTGTGTCCGAATCCAGTTTCAAAGAAGGAACGTTTCTTACACAATTTGGATGTAGTCCATGCTTTAAAATTCTATTTAGAAGCAACAAAAGATTTCAGACAAACATCTTCTCTGTTTGTCGTCTATTCTGGTAAAAGGAGAGGTCAAAAAGCTACTTCTACCTCTTTCCTTTTGGCTTAAAAGCATCATCCGATTGGCTTACGAGACTGCCGGACGGCAGCCTCCTGAAAAAATCACAGCTCATTCTACTAGGGCTGTGGCTTCCACATGGGCCTTCAAGAACGAGGCTTCTGTTGATCAGATATGTAAGGCAGCGACTTGGTCTTCCCTGCACACTTTTGCCAAATTCTACAAATTTGATACTTTTGCTTCTTCAGAGGCTATTTTTGGGAGAAAGGTTTTGCAAGCCGTGGTGCCTTCTGTTTAGGTAACCTGATTGGCTCCCTCCCTTCATCCGTGTCCTAAAGCTTTGGTATTGGTTCCCACAAGTTATGGATGACGCCGTGGACCGGACACACCAATGTTGGAGAAAACAGAATTTATGCTTACCTGATAAATTACTTTCTCCAACGGTGTGTCCGGTCCACGGCCCGCCCTGGTTTTTTAATCAGGTTTGATGAATTTATTTCTTTAACTACAGTCACCACGGCACCCTATAGTTTCTCCTGTTTTTCTCCTGTCCGTCGGTCGAATGACTGGGGTGGGCGGAGCCTAGGAGGGACTATATGGACAGCTTTTGCTGTACTCTTTGCCATTTCCTGTTGGGGAAGAGATATTCCCACAAGTTATGGATGACGCCGTGGACCGGACACACCGTTGGAGAAAGTAATTTATCAGGTAAGCATAAATTCTGTTTTTACTGTGAAAATAAAAACACAAAGTGGTGTTACTAGAAAAAAAAAGAAACCTGGAATTCCTAGTATTTTTTCTCTTACTCGTTAAAGGGGACAGTCTACACCACCATTTTTAGTTTTTTTTTTTTGTTTAAAAGATAATCCCTTTTCCTTCCATAAGGCAGGGAGAGTCCACTACTTAATTCCTTACTGTTGGGAAATGCAACACCTGGCCACCAGGAGGAGGCAAAGACATCCCAGCCAAAGGCTTAAATATCCCTCCCACTTCCCCTATTCCCCAGTCATTCTTTTCCTTTCGTCATTATAGGTGGTGGCAGAGAAGTGGTAGAAGATTTGGATAGTCCTGTAATTGGTATGTTCCCTTCAAGAAAGGACTGTAGTTTTAAGTAGTCATGTCAACCTCTCAGTGAGAGTATTGATGAAAGTTAGAGTCTGGAGATGCAGGGAAAGTTTTTCTGTAAACCCATCCAGACTGCCATCTAACAGCTCCCGGGCAGTGTTGATGAGTTTCACTGCTTGCTGTTACACACTCAAGCCCATGTCAGAGGCGTCGCTGCAAGACTGTCACACTTGAGAGGCTGTGCCTGTTCCACAGCATGGATCCTGGAGGTAAGATCGTTTTATATATACACTTTTGCTATACAGGGTCACAGTGTGGCTCCTTTATGCCTCAATATGATCAATGGAAAATATCTCCTCCAGGGAGATTTTTTGAACAACAAGGCGTTATTTATAACTGCTTTTATGTGATAGTTTTTGACGCCTTTTTCATACCAGGGGAAGTTCTGTCCTATGCACTATGTGACCGGGTATGGTCTTTTTGTTTTCCCTACGATCTTGCTGCGAACATCGCTCCTAAGGAGAGTGTTTTCTCTGTTAGCTGTCTGGGTCTAGGAGGTGGTGAGTGCCCGAGCCATTGGGATTATAAAGGTGCCTTTTTTTAATGAAGTGTTTACTTTTTGTCAGTCCTGTGAATAAATTCTAGCTATGGAGGACTCTATCACTTAAGAAGGTTGTACTGATTAATAATTCCTGTTTATATTGTGAGGAAGCCATGGTTTGCCCGCCTGCTCAATTTTGTTCCATTTGCCTAAGCACTGTTCTAAAGTCTAAGAAGGGAGACAAGCCTGCTAATACTCATAGCGCTATTATCTCCTCTGAGCCATCTGCCTCTCAGGAATATGGGTCCTGAGAGATTACTATCCTTTCTACACTACCCGCTCCACATGCAGTTCCCTGCAGCTCAACTAATCCTCCACCTGGAGGGGGCTTTTTTCCTGCTGACTTTACTGTGCAGTTAAAATCGGCGGTGTCTGCCGCCCTGAGTGCCTTACCTCGCTCTAACAAAAACAAGAGAAAACTTAATTTCTCTTGTAAGGTGTATCCAGTCCACGGATCATCCATTACTTGTGGGATATTCTCCTTCCCAACAGGAAGTTGCAAAAGGATCACCCACAGCAGAGCTGCTATATAGCTCCTCCCCTAACTGCCATACCCAGTCATTCTCTTGCAACTCTCAACAAGCATGGAGGTAGTAAGAGGAAAGTGGTGTTACGTAGTTTGTTTTTTACTTCAATCAAAAGTTTGTTATTTTAAATGGTACCGGAGTTGTACTATTTTGTCCCAGGCAGAAAATAGAAGAAGAATCTGCCTGTGATTTCTATGATCTTAGCAGGTTGTAACTAAGATCCATTGCTGTTCTCACACATGACTGAAGAGAGAGGTAACTTCAGCGGGGGAATGGCGTGCAGGTTATCCTGCTATGAGGTATGTGCAGTTAAATTTTTTTCTAGAAGATGTGTATGCTAGAAAATGCTGCTGATACCAGATTTATGTAAGGTAAGCCTGAATAAAGTGATTTAATAGCGACTGGTATCATGCTTACTTTCTGAGGTAATTCTCTTATAGATTTGCAATATAAAACGTTTGCTGCACGTTTTTATATATACTTTGGTGATAAAACTTTATTGGGGCCTAGTGGTTTTCCACATGGCTGGCTTAAATTTGCCTAGAAACAGTTTCCTGAGGCTTTCCACTGTGTTCCTATGAGTGGGAGGGGCCTAATTTAGCGCTTTTTTGCGCAGTAACTTTTACAGACTGAGACATCCAGCTTCCTCCAGGAGTACCCTGAATGTTATAGGACCTCTCTCTAGGGCTCTTAGGCTTTCCAAAATCGTTTGTTGGGGAAGGTAGGCCCACAGCAAGGCTGTGGCAGTTTGGTGTGCTGTTAAAAAACGTCTATCGTTTTTTTTATTCGTTTTTTTTAACTAAGGGGTTAATCATACATTTTCAAGTGGGTGCAATGCTCTGTTAGCTTATTATACACACTGTAAAAATTTCATTTGATTTACTGCTTTTTTTTCACTGTTTTTCAAATTCTGACAAAAATTGTTTTTCTTATTTAGACGACATTCTGATACAGGCGTCAAGTTTCATACGGACATAGTTCTGGCATTTCTGAGGTCGCATGGGTGGAAAGTGAACGAAGAAAAGAGTTCTCTATCCCCTCTCACAAGAGTATCCTTTCTGGGAACTCTAATAGATTCTGTAGAAATGAGGATTTACCTGACAGAGACCAGGTTATCAAAACTTCTAAATTCCTGCCGTGTTCTTTATTCCACTCCTCGCCCTTCGGTGGCTCAGTGTATGGAATTAATCGGCTTAATGGTAGCGGCAATGGACATAGTGCCGTTCGCCCGCCTACATCTCAGACCGCTGCAACTCTGCATGCTCAGCCATTGGAATGGGGATTACACAGATTTGTCCCCTCTACTAAATCTGGATCAAGAAACCAGGGATTCTCTTCTCTGGTGGCTATCTCGGGTCCATCTGTCCAAAGGTATGATCTTTCGCAGGCCAGATTGGACAATTGTAACGACAGATGCCAGCCTTCTAGGCTGGGGGGCAGTGTGGAACTCCCTGAAGACTCAGGGATCGTGGACTCAGGAGGAGACACTCCTTCCGATAAATATTCTGGAACTAAGAGCGATATTCAATGCTCTTCAGGCTTGGCCTCAGCTAGCGACAATGAGGTTCATAAGATTTCAGTCGGACAACATCACGACTGTGGCTTACATCAACCATCAAGGGGGAACAAAGAGTTCCCTAGCGTTGTTAGAAGTCTCAAAGATAATTCGCTGAGCAGAGATTCACTCTTGCCACCTATCAGCTATCCATATCCCAGGTGTAGAGAACTGGATTTTCTAAGTCGACAGACTTTTCACCCGGGGGAGTGGGAACTCCATACGGAGGTGTTTGCACAATTGATTCATCGTTGGGGCAAACCAGAACTGGATCTCATGGCGTCTTGCCAGAACGCCAAACTTCCTTGTTACGGATCCAGGTCCAGGGACCCCAAGGCAACGCTGATAGATGCTCTAGCAGCGCCTTGGTCCTTCAACCTGGCTTATGTGTTTCCACCGTTTCCTCTGCTCCCTCGTCTGATTGCCAAAATCAAGCAGGAGAGAGCATTGGTGATCTTAAAAGCGCCTGCGTGGCCACGCAGCACTTGGTATGCAGATCTGGTGGACATGTCATCCTTTCCACCATGGACTCTGCCGCTGAGACAGGACCTTCTACTTCAAGGTCCTTTCAACCATCCAAATCTAATTTCTCTGAGGCTGACTGCCTGGAGATTGAACGCTTGATTTCATCAAAGCATGGTTTCTCCGAGTCAGTCATTGACACCTTTATTCAGGCTCGATCCAGGAAAATCTATCACAAGATAGGGGATAGATTTCTGCTCTGTCTATTCTTTTGCACAAGCGTCTGGCGGATGTTCCAGACGTTCAGGCATTTTGTCAGGCTTTAGTTAGAATCAAGCCTGTGTTTAAACCTGTTGCTCCACCTTGGAGCTTAAATTTGGTTCTTAAAGTTCTTTTTTTGGTAGCTATTTCCTCGGCTCGTAGAGTTTCCGAGTTATCTGCCTTACAATGTGATTCTCCTTATCTGATCTTCCATGCAGATAAGGTAGTTATGCGTGCCAAACCTGGGTTTTTACCTAAGGTGGTTTCTAATAAGAATATCAATCAGGAGATTGTTTGTTGTCTACTCTGGACAGAGGAGAGGCCAAAGGGCTTCGGCAACTTCTCTTTCTTTTTGGCTAAGGAGTATAATACGCTTAGCTTATGAGACTGCTGGCCAGCAGCCTCCTGAAAGGTTTACAGCTCATTCTACTAGAGCTGTGGCTTCCACATGGGCCTTTAAAAATGAGGCTTCTGTTGAACAGATTTGCAAGGCGTCGACTTGGTCTTCGCTTCATACCTTTTCAAAATTCTATAAATTTTATACTTTTGCTTCTTCGGAGGCTATTTTTGGGAGAAAGGTTTTACAGGCAGTGGTATCTTCCGTTTAAGTTCCTGCCTTGTCCCTCCCTTCATCCGTGTACTTTAGCTTTGGTATTGGTATCCCACAAGTAATGGATGATCCGTGGACTGGATACACCTTACAAGAGAAAACATAATTTATGCTTACCTGATAAATGTATTTCTCTTGTGGTGTATCCAGTCCACGGCCCGCCCTGTCATTTTAAGGCCGGTATTTTTTCATTTTAAACTACAGTCACCACTGCACCCTATGGTTTCTCCTTTCTCTGCTTGTCTTCGGTCGAATGACTGGATATGGTAGTTAGGGGAGGAGCTATATAGCAGCTCTGCTGTGGGTGATCCTCTTGTAACTTCCTGTTGGGAAGGAGAATATCCCACAAGTAATGGATGATCCGTGGACTGGATACAGAAAAGTGGAAGTATTGGCGCTTACAGCTAGGATAGATCTATATTTATATGAAAATACGAATAAATAATACAAAATATATATATATATGAGCAAGAAATAATATAGGATATATTATTGGGCTTCTAAGAGATTGCTTAAATGATACAACACTCTAGAAAAGATAACAAGATATTTTAATATTAGTAGATTAATAAATACAATTGATAAAGAACAATGTCTAAAATATCAAGCACAATTGCAATATAAAATTAAAGGGAAGGGGTATGCAGGGCAGTAAAACCTAACTCTAAAGACTAGCTCAAACAAGCAGATTACAATAGAGAGGTACAATGTCAAGCAGAACGATTCCCTATTCCTAAATAATAAGCTAAAATACACAAGTGGATAGGAGATGACCTCGGTAATGTAAATATAGCACTCGATAATAAAACACTCAATAATAAAACACTCAAATATAGAATCTGGACGTCCAGTATTAAAATAATAGGGATAAACGTGTAAAAGAAAATAATCTAAAAGGGTTAAATATAAACAATGATCAGAATAAATTGTCCCGTAAGAGCAAATATATATATATATAGGCTCAGTAAGCAACGATGGTATTGTATATCACCAGTAGTCTATTGGAGCTTAGTCTATTCACTTTATGCTCTCAGATGTAGTTGATCTTGCTCATCGAGTATTGGATCAAACTTAAACACATTTGAGAGTGGTACCTTAAGCTTTGTTAAGGAGAGAGAAGGTAGCTGTCTGTAGTAGAGTGGATCGATCTTTTCCGTCTCTATTCAGTAGTCGGTCTGTGTCCGATAACCGCCTCTTCAAAATCACAAGAGCAGTGTATCCAGTAGCCAGCTTAGGCTTTGCTGGCGTCTTCTGTTTCTGCACGGCCGGTCACGTGATGCTGTGTCAGCTGTCAGGTAGCGTGTAGCCGTATCAGCTGTTTTTACCTGTGTCCGCGCACTCTCTGCTTTCAGTGAAAGCTAAGTCGGTATATTCAGAATTGGTGTGTTGGAAGTTCCTCCTTCCAGGCTTACAGCTGAGGGCAAACTCTTCTTAATGGAAATTAGCAGCACTCCTCTTTTTAGATAGAAATAGAGGGTGATGTAAATGTCTCAAAGGTGGATGGTAGTAAACAACTTCAACGCGTTTCTCCCCTTCCTGGGGCTTTTTCAAGAAGTGTTCACCTGTCTTCTAAGGCTCCTTAATATACACCTCATAGGTGTTTCATTGGTCAAAAGTTCTGTGGGTGTGTGAATCAATTACCTGGTGAAATTTAAGGTGGTAATTTTTCGTTCTATGCAATAGATTATAGTTCAATTTCTTAGGGATATTTAAGGTGGTATCCTTTGGATCTCAGCAGTAGTGATTTTACAAACATATACTGCATAGGTTATACAACATTCTCCATATATATATATAAATTATAGACACTTGGATAATTATAATAGATTATTATTAGTGTAAGAGATATAGTATATTTTACTTGAAAAGATAAAAAAATTATTAAAATTAAAAAACAAAGGTTGAAAAGGATAATATTTTTAATCATACATAAATGGGCTTAGACCCAGTTCTGAGTTTAAACCCAGGGGGTGTAAAGTTTTCATATTGTATATTAGCTCAGCCTGTCTTTTGAGTAGTTTAGTCTCGTAATTTCCCCCTCTCCAGTCACGTTTAACTTTCATTATTCCCCAAAAAGAGAAATCTTTAAGTTTATTGTTGTGGACATTCCTAAAGTGACTATACAGATGTGTGTCCATCTTTCCCTTTTCTATTATGCACAGGTGTTCCCTTATTCTTTCCCTTAATGTTCTTGAGGTCTCACCTAGGTACTGTTTTTTTACAGCTACACTGTATTAAATAGATGATCCCTTTATCAGTGCATCGTATTGTATCCGTAATGGGAAATACTTCACCCGTCTGTGTGGAAGAGTACTGTTTTATTTTATTGCTGTAGTTACATGATCTGCAGCAATGGCAGGGGTAGAAACCTTTTAGTGTGTTCCCTAAAAGATCCTGTTCTTTTAGGGGGGTTTTGTCTTAAATTCACTTTGCGCTAGTAGTGTTTTTAGGTTTCTGGATTTCCTGTATATAAATTTTGGATTTAGGGAGATTTTATCCCCTATGATTGGATCTTCTCTCACATGATGCCAATGTTTCTTGATTATTTTTTCTATCTTTTTGTGTTCTCCATTAAAATTTGTGATAATGGAACTGATATTTCATCTATTGGTTGTATTTCAATATTGGTTTTGTCTTTATATGTAAGTAGTGTTGCTCTATCTATGTGTTTAACGTCTTCATAATTTACCTCTATTAGCTTATCTTCATAGCCTTTTCCCCCAATTTTTTTGCTCAGGATTTGTGCCTGTTCTTCGTAATCTAATATGTTGGAACAATTCTTTCTTATTCTTAAGAACTGTGCTCTAGGGATATTGGTTTTCCATTTGGACAGATGGCAGCTATCCGCATGTATAAAATTTATTAGCGTCCACTTTTTTGAAAAATGTTTTAGTGGTAAATTTATCTGTTTCTAGTGTTATATCAAGGTCAAGAAATGAGACCCTTTCTTTACTTATTTCATATGTGAAATGTAATCCTCTATTGTTTGTGTTCATAGCTGAAAAGAATTCAGTTAGTGTAGTATCATTCCCTTTCCATAATATAAGAATATCATCTATGTATCTTTTATAGGACACCAGGTTTTTCGCCAAGCTATTCGAACCTAGGAAATCGGATTCCCAGTCTCCCATAAATAGGTTCGCATAGCTTGGCGCAAACCTGGTGCCCATTGCAGTGCCTTTTATTTGCACATACATTTTTTGATTGAAGGAGAATGTATTAGTCACCAGGATAAATCTAATATTTTCTAAGATAAACTCTTTGTTCTTTATCGATAGTGTCATCTTTTGATAGAAAGTTGGAGACTGCTTTAATGCCTAGATCGTGTGCAATATTGGTGTACAGTGATGTTACATCACACGTAACCAGTAGTATATCACCCTCTATTTTTAGGTTATCTAGTAATTGGCAGGAGGCACCACGTAGGAGATATGATTATGACGCGAATAATAGACAAAGACAGTATCACTACTCTGAAAGAGAGTATGCAAATCAAACAATGAATAACCCTAGATTCGACATAGAGTATCGTAACCATTACCAAAGCTACTCTAACCAAAATTGGAGAAACGAGAGAAATAAAGAAAGATCACACATTGATAGGCAACATAACTCAATTTATAAGAATGATAAGAATTGGAGAATACCTCTGAGAAACAGATTCCAACCATTATCACATAAACCAGACAATGACCATCAAATAGAAAGAACTGATATAGCCCAAGGGGCTCATTTTTTAGGGGAAAACCCAAGGGCAGAAAATGCCAGGGGCACCATTATAGAAAAAGTCCAACTAGCTCCACTAATGTGTCAAAGAAAAAGAATGTTAGAGGAAAGAGAGGAGGAAGGAGGAGAAATAATAAAGAGGCCCAGAGAGAGAAGGGAGATGTGGTAGAACCAAAGAATCATGGAATTTGTACTATTAGCAAAACAGAACTAAGTAATGAGGAAAATAAAGTACTAGGACGTGGTCTATCGTTTGCACCCACGTCTCAACTAAATAAATTTGAAACCCTCATAAACGTAACACAATTTGTAAGGAAACTGACACTAAAAAGACACTTCCTTAAACACCCATTAGAATTTACCCCCAAACCACCAGCAATAACTACTGCAAAATATACTCACACTGAACTAAAACCGAAATCCAAATTCTACCCCACACAAGACAAGGGTAAAAATATAGAACTATATGAAACACTAGTACAGAAAGACCTTGAAAAATATAAAAATAATAGAAAACTACCACAGAATCTGACAAAATCTGAAAATGCTACTCTACAAAAGTTAAAGAAGAACAAAGATATTATTATAAAACCAGCAGACAAAGGGGGAGGAGTGGTGATAATGGATAGGAGCTACTATGTACAAGAGGCAGAAAGACTATTAAAAGATATATCAACCTACAAAGAACTTAAGAGATCCTACCAGGGTAGACCAAATTCTTTTGAAAATGCATTTAGACGCCGCAAAAGAGAAGGGCATTTTGAACACGAAAGAATATAACTATAGATACCCAGAATTCCCCAAAATACCAATTTTATACTTTCTACCTAAAATACATAAAGATCTCAAACAACCTCCCGGTCGCCCAATAATCTCAGGTATTCAATCACTTACTTCTAATTTATCACAGTACATAGACAGATTTCTCCAAAAATACGTAAAAAAACTACCATCTTTTCTAAAAGACTCATCCCAAGTCCTACAATTACTAGATAACCTAAAAATAGAGGGTGATATACTACTGGCTACGTGTGATGTAACATCACTGTACACCAATATTGCACACGATCTAGGCATTAAAGCAGTCTCCAACTTTCTATCAAAAGATGACACTATCGATAAAGAACAAAGAGAGTTTATCTTAGAAAGTATTAGATTTATCCTGGTGAATAATACATTCTCCTTCAATCAAAAAATGTATGTGCAAATAAAAGGCACTGCAATGGGCACCAGGTTTGCGCCAAGCTATGCGAACCTATTTATGGGAGACTGGGAATCCGATTTCCTAGGTTCGAATAGCTTGACGAAAAACCTGGTGTCCTATAAAAGATACATAGATGATATTCTTATATTATGGAAAGGGAATGATACTACACTAACTGAATTCTTTTCAGCTATGAACACAAACAATAGAGGATTACATTTCACATATGAAATAAGTAAAGAAAGGGTCTCATTTCTTGACCTTGATATAACACTAGAAACAGATAAATTTACCACTAAAACATTTTTCAATAAAGTGGACGCTAATAATTTTATACATGCGGATAGCTGCCATCTGTCCAAATGGAAAACCAATATCCCTAGAGCACAGTTCTTAAGAATAAGAAAGAATTGTTCCAACATATTAGATTACGAAGAACAGGCACAAATCCTGAGCAAAAAATTTGGGGAAAAAGGCTATGAAGATAAGCTAATAGAGGTAAATTATGAAGAAGTTAAACACATAGATAGAGCAACACTACTTACATATAAAGACAAAACCAATATTGAAATACAACCAATAGATGAAATATCAGTTCCATTTATCACAAATTTTAATGGAGAACACAAAAAGATAGAAAAAATAATCAAGAAACATTGGCATCATGTGAGAGAAGATCCAATCATAGGGGATAAAATCTCCCTAAATCCAAAATTTATATACAGGAAATCCAGAAACCTAAAAACACTACTAGCGCCAAGTGAATTTAAGACAACCCCCCCCCTAAAAGAACAGGATCTTTTAGGGAACACACTAAAAGGTTTCTACCCCTGCCATTGCTGCAGATCATGTAACTACAGCAATAAAATAAAACAGTACTCTTCCACACAGACGGGTGAAGTATTTCCCATTACGGATACAATACGATGCACTGATAAAGGGATCATCTATTTAATACAGTGTAGCTGTAAAAAACAGTACCTAGGTGAGACCTCAAGAACATTAAGGGAAAGAATAAAGGAACACCTGTGCATAATAGAAAAGGGAAAGATGGACACACATCTGTATAGTCACTTTAGGAATGTCCACAACAATAAACTTAAAGATTTCTCTTTTTGGGGAATAATGAAAGTTAAACGTGACTGGAGAGGGGGAAATTACGAGACTAAACTACTCAAGAGAGGCTGAGCTAATATACAATATGAAAACTTTACACCCCCTGGGTTTAAACTCAGAACTGGATCTAAGCCCATTTATGTATGATTAAAAATATAAAAAATATTATCCTTTTCAACCTTTGTTTTTTAATTTTAATAATTTTTTTATCTTTTCAAGTAAAATATACTGAATCTAACTATATCTCTTACACTAATAATAATCTATTATAATTATCCAAGTGTCTATAATTTATATATATATATGGAGAATGTTGTATAACCTATGCAGTATATGTTTGTAAAATCACTACTGCTGAGATCCAAAGGATACCACCTTAAATATCCCTAAGAAATTGAACTATAATCTATTGCATAGAACGAAAAATTACCACCTTAAATTTCACCAGGTAATTGATTCACACACCCACAGAACTTTTGACCAATGAAACACCTATGAGGTGTATATTAAGGAGCCTTAGAAGACAGGTGAACACTTCTTGAAAAAGCCCCAGGAAGGGGAGAAACGCGTTGAAGTTGTTTACTACCATCCACCTTTGAGACATTTACATCACCCTCTATTTCTATCTAAAAAGAGGAGTGCTGCTACTTTCCATTAAGAAGAGTTTGCCCTCAGCTGTAAGCCTGGAAGGAGGAACTTCCAACACACCAATTCTGAATATACCGACTTAGCTTTCACTGAAAGCAGAGAGTGCGCGGACACAGGTAAAAACAGCTGATACGGCTACACGCTACCTGACAGCTGACACAGCATCACGTGACCGGCCGTGCAGAAACAGAAGACGCCAGCAAAGCCTAAGCTGGCTACTGGATACACTGCTCTTGTGATTTTGAAGTGGCGGTTATCGGACACAGACCGACTACTGAATAGAGACGGAAAAGATCGATCCACTCCACTCAGACAGCTGCCTTCTCTCTCCTTAACAAAGCTTAAGGTACCACTCTCAAATGTGTTTAAGTTTGATCCAATACTCGATGAGCAAGATCAACTACATCTGAGAGCATAAAGTGAATAGACTAAGCTCCAATAGACTACTGGTGATATACAATACCATCGTTGCTTACTGAGCCTATATATATATTTGCTCTTACGGGACAATTTATTCTGATCATTGTTTATATTTAACCCTTTTAGATTATTTTCTTTTACACGTTTATCCCTATTATTTTAATACTGGACGTCCAGATTCTATATTTGAGTGTTTTATTATTGAGTGTTTTATTATCGAGTGCTATATTTACATTACCGAGGTCATCTCCTATCCACTTGTGTATTTTAGCTTATTATTTAGGAATAGGGAATCGTTCTGCTTGACATTGTACCTCTCTATTGTAATATGCTTGTTTGAGCTAGTCTTTAGAGTTAGGTTTTACTGCCCTGCATACCCCTTCCCTTTAATTTTATATTGTAATTGTGCTTGATATTTTAGACATTGTTCTTTATCAATCTACTAATATTAAATATCTTGTTATCTTTTCTAGAGTGTTGTATCATTTAAGCAATCTCTTAGAAGCCCCATAATATATCCTATATTATTTCTTGCTCTTATATATATATATATATATATATATATATATATATATATATATATTTTGTATTATTTATTCGTATTTTCATATAAATATAGATCTATCCTAGCTGTAAGCGCCAATACTTCCACTTTTCTGTAGCTACACACCCAAGGGATTTCTTGAGAGGGTCCCTACTTGTATTTGGCTTTAGGTTATAACTAGCGCTGATTCTTCCCCTACTCCAAAACCGTGGACTGGATACACCACAAGAGAAATAAATTTATCAGGTAAGCATAAATTATGTTTTTCCTGACTTAGTCATCTAAGTATTTATCGGATTAAGCTACTATGTCCCAGCTATCCGAGGATGAGTTAACCTCTGTAGCTTCAGAGGGTGAACTTTCTGAGTCAGAGACTTTAGTTTCTAAATCTCCTTCAGCGGAGGAACCCTCCTTTTAGATTTAAAATTGAGCATCTGCGTTTTTTATTAAAGGAGATTCTGTCTATGCTAGAGGTTCCAGAAGCTACTCTCCCTGAGGAACCCAAGATCCCTAAATTAGACAGGGTTTATGAAGACACAAAGGTCCCTCTAACTTTTCCTGTGCCAGTTAAGATGGCGAACATTATTAGTAATGAATGGGAAAAAATAGGAACTTATTTTCTCCAACATAGGTGTGTCCGGTCCACGGCGTCATCCTTACTTGTGGGATATTCTCTTCCCCAACAGGAAATGGCAAAGAGCCCAGCAAAGCTGGTCACATGATCCCTCCTAGGCTCCGCCTACCCCAGTCATTCTCTTTGCCGTTGTACAGGCAACATCTCCACGGAGATGGCTTAGAGTTTTTTAGTGTTTAACTGTAGTTTTTATTATTCAATCAAGAGTTTGTTATTTTAAAATAGTGCTGGTATGTACTATTTACTCAGAAACAGAAAAGAGATGAAGATTTCTGTTTGTATGAGGAAAATGATTTTAGCAACCGTCACTAAAATCCATGGCTGTTCCACACAGGACTGTTGAGAGCAATTAACTTCAGTTGGGGGAACAGTGAGCAGTCTCTTGCTGCTTGAGGTATGACACATTCTAACAAGACGATGTAATGCTGGAAGCTGTCATTTTCCCTATGGGATCCGGTAAGCCATGTTTATTAAGATCGTAAATAAGGGCTTCACAAGGGCTTATTAAGACTGTAGACTTTTTCTGGGCTAAATCGATTCATTATTAACACATATTTAGCCTTGAGGAATCATTTTATCTGGGTATTTTGATATAATAATATCGGCAGGCACTGTTTTAGACACCTTATTCTTTAGGGGCTTTCCCAAATCATAGGCAGAGCCTCATTTTCGCGCCGGTGTTGCGCACTTGTTTTTGAGAGGCATGACATGCAGTCGCATGTGAGAGGAGCTCTGATACTTAGAAAAGACTTTCTGAAGGCGTCATTTGGTATCGTATTCCCCTTTGGGCTTGGTTGGGTCTCAGCAAAGCAGATACCAGGGACTGTAAAGGGGTTAAAGTTAAAAACGGCTCCGGTTCCGTTATTTTAAGGGTTAAAGCTTCCAAATTTGGTGTGCAATACTTTTAAGGCTTTAAGACACTGTGGTGAAAATTTGGTGAATTTTGAACAATTCCTTCATGTTTTTTCGCAATTGCAGTAATAAAGTGTGTTCAGTTTAAAATTTAAAGTGACAGTAACGGTTTTATTTTAAAACGTTTTTTGTACTTTGTTATCAAGTTTATGCCTGTTTAACATGTCTGAACTACCAGATAGACTGTGTTATGAATGTGGGGAAGCCAGAATTCCTATTCATTTAAATAAATGTGATTTATGTGACAATGACAATGATGCCCAAGATGATTCCTCAAGTGAGGGGAGTAAGCATGGTACTGCATCATTCCCTCCTTCGTCTACACGAGTCTTGCCCACTCAGGAGGCCCCTAGTACATCTAGCGCGCCAATACTCCTTACTATGCAACAATTAACGGCTGTAATGGATAATTCTGTCAAAAACATTTTAGCCAAAATGAACACTTACCAGCGTAAGCGTGACTGCTCTGTTTTAGATACTGAAGAGCATGACGACGCTGATAATAATGGTTCTGAAGGGCCCCTAACCCAGTCTGATGGGGCCAGGGAGGTTTTGTCTGAGGGAGAAATTACTGATTCAGGGAACATTTCTCAACAAGCTGAACCTGATGTGATTACGTTTAAATTTAAGTTGGAACATCTCCGCATTCTGCTCAAGGAGGTATTATCCACTCTGGATGATTGTGACAAGTTGGTCATCCCAGAGAAACTATGTAAAATGGACAAGTTCCTAGAGGTCCCGGGGCTCCCAGAAGCTTTTCCTATACCCAAGCGGGTGGCGGACATTGTTAATAAAGAATGGGAAAGGCCCGGTATTCCTTTCGTCCCTCCCCCCATATTTAAAAAATTGTTTCCTATGGTCGACCCCAGAAAGGACTTATGGCAGACAGTCCCCAAGGTCGAGGGAGCGGTTTCCACTTTAAACAAACGCACCACTATACCCATAGAGGATAGTTGTGCTTTCAAAGATCCTATGGATAAAAAATTAGAAGGTTTACTTAAAAAGATGTTTGTTCAGCAGGGTTACCTTCTACAACCAATTTCATGCATTGTCCCTGTAGCTACAGCCGCATGTTTCTGGTTCGATGAGCTGATAAAGGCGGTCGATAGTGATTCTCCTCCTTATGAGGAGATTATGGACAGAATCAATGCTCTCAAATTGGCTAATTCTTTCACCCTAGACGCCACTTTGCAATTGGCTAGGTTAGCGGCTAAGAATTCAGGGTTTGCTATTGTGGCGCGCAGAGCGCTTTGGTTGAAATCTTGGTCAGCTGATGCGTCTTCCAAGAACAAGCTACTTAACATTCCTTTCAAGGGGAAAACGCTGTTTGGCCCTGACTTGAAAGAGATTATCTCTGATATCACTGGGGGTAAGGGCCACGCCCTTCCTCAGGATCGGCCTTTCAAGGCAAAAAATAAACCTAATTTTCGTCCCTTTCGTAGAAACGGACCAGCCCAAAGTGCTACGTCCTCTAAGCAAGAGGGTAATACTTCTCAAGCCAAGCCAGCTTGGAGACCAATGCAAGGCTGGAACAAGGGAAAGCAGGCCAAGAAACCTGCCACTGCTACCAAGACAGCATGAAATGTTGGCCCCCGATCCGGGACCGGATCTGGTGGGGGGCAGACTCTCTCTCTTCGCTCAGGCTTGGGCAAGAGATGTTCTGGATCCTTGGGCGCTAGAAATAGTCTCCCAAGGTTATCTTCTGGAATTCAAGGGGCTTCCCCCAAGGGGGAGGTTCCACAGGTCTCAGTTGTCTTCAGACCACATAAAAAGACAGGCATTCTTACATTGTGTAGAAGACCTGTTAAAAATGGGAGTGATTCATCCTGTTCCATTAAGAGAACAAGGGATGGGGTTCTACTCCAATCTGTTCATAGTTCCCAAAAAAGAGGGAACGTTCAGACCAATCTTAGATCTCAAGATCTTAAACAAATTTCTCAAGGTTCCATCGTTCAAGATGGAAACCATTCGAACTATTCTTCCTTCCATCCAGGAAGGTCAATTCATGACCACAGTGGATTTAAAGGATGCGTATCTACATATTCCTATCCACAAGGAACATCATCGGTTCCTAAGGTTCGCATTCCTGGACAAGCATTACCAGTTCGTGGCGCTTCCTTTCGGATTAGCCACTGCTCCAAGGATTTTCACAAAGGTACTAGGGTCCCTTCTAGCTGTGCTAAGACCAAGGGGCATTGCTGTAGTACCTTACTTGGACGACATTCTGATTCAAGCGTCGTCCCTTCCTCAAGCAAAGGCTCACACGGACATTGTCCTGGCCTTTCTGAGATCTCACGGATGGAAAGTGAACGTGGAAAAGAGTTCTCTATCTCCGTCAACAAGGGTTCCCTTCTTGGGAACAATAATAGACTCCTTAGAAATGAGGATTTTTCTGACAGAGGCCAGAAAGACAAAACTTCTAGACTCTTGTCGGATACTTCATTCCGTTCCTCTTCCTTCCATAGCGCAGTGCATGGAAGTGATCGGTTTGATGGTAGCGGCAATGGACATAGTTCCTTTTGCGCGCATTCATCTAAGACCATTACAACTGTGCATGCTCAGTCAGTGGAATGGGGACTATACAGACTTGTCTCCGAAGATACAAGTAAATCAGAGGACCAGAGACTCACTCCGTTGGTGGCTGTCCCTGGACAACCTGTCACAAGGGATGACATTCCGCAGACCAGAGTGGGTCATTGTCACGACCGACGCCAGTCTGATGGGCTGGGGCGCGGTCTGGGGATCCCTGAAAGCTCAGGGTCTTTGGTCTCGGGAAGAATCTCTTCTACCGATAAATATTCTGGAACTGAGAGCGATATTCAATACTCTCAAGGCTTGGCCTCAGCTAGCGAGGGCCAAGTTCATACGGTTTCAATCAGACAACATGACAACTGTTGCGTACATCAACCATCAGGGGGGAACAAGGAGTTCCCTGGCGATGGAAGAAGTGACCAAAATCATTCTATGGGCGGAGTCTCACTCCTGCCACCTGTCTGCTATCCACATCCCAGGAGTGGAAAATTGGGAAGCGGATTTTCTGAGTCGTCAGACTTTGCATCCGGGGGAGTGGGAACTCCATCCGGAAATCTTTGCCCAAGTCACTCAGCTGTGGGGCATTCCAGACATGGATCTGATGGCCTCTCGTCAGAACTTCAAAGTTCCTTGCTACGGGTCCAGATCCAGGGATCCCAAGGCGGCTCTAGTGGATGCACTAGTAGCACCTTGGACCTTCAAACTAGCTTATGTGTTCCCGCCGTTTCCTCTCATCCCCAGGCTGGTAGCCAGGATCAACCAGGAGAGGGCGTCGGTGATCTTGATAGCTCCTGCGTGGCCACGCAGGACTTGGTATGCAGATCTGGTGAATATGTCATCGGCTCCACCTTGGAAGCTACCTTTGAGACGAGACCTTCTTGTTCAGGGTCCGTTCGAACATCCGAATCTGGTTTCACTCCAGCTGACTGCTTGGAGATTGAACGCTTGATCTTATCAAAGCGAGGGTTCTCAGATTCTGTTATCGATACTCTTATTCAGGCCAGAAAGCCTGTAACTAGAAAGATTTACCACAAAATTTGGAAAAAATATATCTGTTGGTGTGAATCTAAAGGATTCCCTTGGGACAAGGTTAAGATTCCTAAGATTCTATCCTTCCTTCAAGAAGGATTGGAAAAAGGATTATCTGCAAGTTCCCTGAAGGGACAGATTTCTGCCTTGTCTGTGTTACTTCACGAAAAGCTGGCAGCTGTGCCAGATGTTCAAGCCTTTGTTCAGGCTCTGGTTAGAATTAAGCCTGTTTACAAACCTTTGACTCCTCCTTGGAGTCTCAACTTAGTTCTTTCAGTTCTTCAGGGGGTTCCGTTTGAACCCTTACATTCCGTTGATATTAAGTTATTATCTTGGAAAGTTTTGTTTTTAGTTGCAATTTCTTCTGCTAGAAGAGTTTCGGAATTATCTGCTCTGCAGTGTTCTCCTCCTTATCTGGTGTTCCATGCAGATAAGGTGGTTTTACGTACTAAACCTGGTTTTCTTCCAAAAGTTGTTTCTAACAAAAACATTAACCAGGAGATTATCGTACCTTCTCTGTGTCCGAAACCAGTTTCAAAGAAGGAACGTTTGTTGCACAATTTGGATGTTGTTCGCGCTCTAAAATTCTATTTAGATGCTACAAAGGATTTTAGACAAACATCTTCCTTGTTTGTTGTTTATTCAGGTAAAAGGAGAGGTCAAAAAGCAACTTCTACCTCTCTCTCTTTTTGGATTAAAAGCATCATCAGATTGGCTTACGAGACTGCCGGACGGCAGCCTCCCGAAAGAATCACAGCTCATTCCACTAGGGCTGTGGCTTCCACATGGGCCTTCAAGAACGAGGCTTCTGTTGATCAGATATGTAGGGCAGCGACTTGGTCTTCACTGCACACTTTTACCAAATTTTACAAGTTTGATACTTTTGCTTCTTCTGAGGCTATTTTTGGGAGAAAGGTTTTGCAAGCCGTGGTGCCTTCCATTTAGGTGACCTGATTTGCTCCCTCCCTTCATCCGTGTCCTAAAGCTTTGGTATTGGTTCCCACAAGTAAGGATGACGCCGTGGACCGGACACACCTATGTTGGAGAAAACAGAATTTATGTTTACCTGATAAATTACTTTCTCCAACGGTGTGTCCGGTCCACGGCCCGCCCTGGTTTTTTAATCAGGTCTGATAATTTATTTTCTTTAACTACAGTCACCACGGTATCATATGGTTTCTCCTATGCAAATATTCCTCCTTAACGTCGGTCGAATGACTGGGGTAGGCGGAGCCTAGGAGGGATCATGTGACCAGCTTTGCTGGGCTCTTTGCCATTTCCTGTTGGGGAAGAGAATATCCCACAAGTAAGGATGACGCCGTGGACCGGACACACCGTTGGAGAAAGTAATTTATCAGGTAAACATAAATTCTGTTTTTCCCCCTCATCTACTTTTAAAAAATTATTCCCGGTCCCTGACTCTCAATTAGACTTGTGGGGCTCCATCCCTAAGATGGATGGCGCTATTTCTACGCTGGCTAAGCGTACTACTATACCTTTGGAAGATAGTTCTTCTTTTAGAAAGCCTATGGATAAGAAAATGTAAACTTTTCTCAGTAAGATATTTCAACATACAGGGTTTTTATTTCAACCGGCGGAAGCTGTAGCCACGGTTGCTGGAGCAGCTACCTACTGAGGTGGAGACTCTCCTCGAGGTTATTGAGGAGAGAATTAAGGCTCTGAGAATTGCTAACTCCTAAATCTGTGACGTGAATATGCAGATTATTTGCATAAATGTAAAGGCTTCTGGCTTTGCGGTCCTAGCCTGCCGTGCTCTCTGGTTGAAGGTCTTGGTCTGCGGATATGACTTCTAAATCCAGATTCCTTTCTCTTCCTTTCAAGGGGAAGATTTTATTTGGTCCAGGGCTGGACTCCATTCTACGGTTACCAGAGGGAAAGGTGCCTTCCTACTGCAGGACAAGAAAAATAGGCCTAAGGGACGGCAGTTGTCTGATTTTTGTTCATTTCGTTCTGACAAATCACAAATACAGCAATCCTCCTCCAGGTCCGAGCACCCCAAGCGTACTTGGAAGCCGACTCAGTCCTGGAATAAGTCCAAACAGACTAAGAAGCCCACCGAGAACAAATCGGTATGAAGGGGCGGCCCCCGATCCGGGATCGGATCGAGTAGGTGGCAGACTGTCTCTTTTTTCAGACGCTTGGTTCCAAGATGTACAGGATCCTTGTGTATCGAGGATTCAAGTCTTCTCCGCCCAGGGGGCAGATTCCTACTCTCCAGTCTTTCGACAAGATCAGAAAAGTAGACCGCCTTCTTAGGTTGCATACGGAATCTCTCCCGGTACCTACAGCGGAAAGAGATTTGGGGTTTTATTCAATTCTTTTTGTGGTTCCAAAGAAGGAGGGAACTTTCGTCCAATTCTGGACCTAAAGGGCCTAAACAAGTTTTTGAGAGTTCACTCTTTCAAGATAGAGACAATACGGTCAATCCTTCCTCTTGTTCAGGAAGGACAGTTTATGACCAATAATAGACCTGAAGGATGCATACCTTCATGTCCCGATACACAGGGAACATTTTTAGTTCCTGAGGTTTGCTTTTCTGGACCAGCACTTCCAAATCATAGCTCTTCCGTTTGGCCTATTTACTGCTCCAAGGATATTTTTGAAGGTTCTGGGGGCTCTTCTAGCCGCTGCCAGAACACATGGTATTGCAGTAGCGCCTTACCTGGATGATATCTTGGTACAGGCACCATGTTTTTGTCTAGCGGAAGAACATTTAGAGTCCCTTCTCAATCTTCTTCGATCACATGGATGGAAGATAAACTTGGAAAAGAGTTCTCTTACTCCAAGTACAAGGGTAAATTTCCTGGGGACAATAATAGACTCCATATCCATGTTAATTTTCCTCACAGATCAGAGACGTTGCAAGCGTCTCTGATCTGTGAGGATGCATGTCTGTGATAATGCATGTCTTGCCCTCCAGGCCTCAGTGGCTCAGTGTATGGAGGTGATTGGACTTATGTTGTCCTGTATGGACATCATTCCTTTTGCCAGATTCCATCTCAGACCCTTACAACTATGCATGCTGAGATAATGGAACGGCGACCATTTAGATCTGTCTCAACAGATTGTGCTGGACAACCTGTTGAGAGACTTGCTCTCTTGGTGGCTCTGTCCAGATCATCTGTCCCAAGGCTTCTTGAGACCGTTCTGGGAGTTTGTGACTACGGACGCAAGCCTTTCCAGCTGGGAAGCCATTTGGGGTGCCAAGAAGGCACAAAGTCTGTGGACTCAGGAGTCGTCCTCCCTTCGGAACAATATTTTGGAACTCCGGGCAATCTTTAATTCCTTGAGGGCTTGGCCCCTTCTGGGTTCATCCCAGTTTATCAGATTCCAATCAGACAATCTAAACTCGGTTGCCTACATCAACCATCAGGGGGAACGAGACGTTCCTTATCGATGAGAGAAGTATCTCAGATACTAGAGTGGGCAGAGACTCACAGATGTACGCTGTCAGCGATTCACATTCCGGTGTTGACAACTGGAAAGCAGACTTCCTCAGCAGGCAATCTTTTTACCCAGGGAATGGTCTCTCCACCCTGAGGTGTTTGCAGAGATATGCAGCGAGTCGGGGACACCGGACATAGATCTCATGTCATCCCACCTCAATACCAAGCTACCCAAGTACGGGTCGAGGGATTCTTAGACGGAATTAATAGATGCCCTTTCAGTACCATGGAAGTTCAGAGTTGTATATCTTTTTCCTCCGTTACCGCTTCTCCCTCGTGTGGTGGCTCGCATGAAGCAGGAGCGAGCATCAGCGATTCTGATTGCTCCATCGTGGCCGCCAAGGATGTGGTTTGCGGATCTGGTGGGGATGTCCTCATCTTCTCAGTGGAGGTTACCTTGTCGCAGAGATCTGCTGATACAGGGTCCCTTTGTTCATCAAAATCTAGATTCTCTGAGGCTGACTGCGTGGAGATTTGAACGCTTAGTCTTAGCCAAGAGAGGTTTCTCTGAGAGTGTTATCGACACTCTAGTTCAAGCTTGTAAGCCAGTTACTCGTCGTATCTACCATAAAGTGTGGAGGACTTACTTGTACTGGTGTGAAGAGTGTGGTTTTTCCTGGCATAAGGTTAAGGTTGCCAGAATTTTATCCTTTCTCCAGGAAGGACTGGAGAAGGTTCTATCTGCTAGTTCCCTGAAGGGACAGATAACAGCCATGTCGGTGCTACTGCGCAAGAAATTGGTTGATCTTCCAGATATGCAGTCCTTTGTTAAGGCTCTGACTAGGATCAGACCTGTGTTTAGATCTGGGGCTCTGCCTTGGAGCCTAAATCTTGTTCTTAGTGTTTTGCAGCAGAAAAGAGTATATATTAGTGTGCACTGAATGTACCACCAAACTCCTAAACAACCTATGTCTCCCTCACAATAGGTTAAATGTAAGACCAGAAAAAATGAGAAAAATAGGAGCGCTATAGCTGAAGGTGGGTGTGTCAGTGTAAGAGATATAATTCTAAATCCCACAGAGGGAATCAATTATAACCAAAAATATGAACAATGGCTATGCCAAATTTAATTAAACATTCAAGAATATACATATATCATAAAACCAGATAAAATGAAATAAAAAAACGGACGTCTCCGTTATAAAAGTTGCCACCACATAAAAATATATAAGTATAAGTTCCAGCAAACAATGAAGAAAGAACTCCTGAAAAGATTCAAGGTAACACAATGTCTACTACCTTACTTGTCTGGATAATGATCAAACTCTGATGGCTAACAGCCGTAGCACCTCTGTACAGACACACTCACGTGACCGCTTGACGTCACAGTATGTGGGAGCTGCCTCGTAACTTGAATCCTATTGGTCCGGTCAGTGCTCTCAGCTGAATGATATATTCTGCCGATTCTGATGTCAATATTGTATCCGCTCTTTAAGTGCACATAGCACGCGGGATACCTGTAGTTTTGGTAAAAACTGTCAGACTCCGGCGAGAATAGACAACCATAAAGAAGTACTTGCTGTCAATATCCGCTCACTAACAAGTCAGCAGGAGCTGTGAAGAAATATTTTGATGAGTATTTACAGAGTTCTTTGAGACCCCGCTACCTAAACTACTCAAGATACACCGGTTACCAGGAAGTGACGTCATCATAGGCGCAAGGGCACGGAGCAAGCTCATTCCGCGTGGAGTGGACGGACAGGAGTCCGGGAGCAGCGGCCATCATGATCCATAACCTGAGGTGAAACCGAGAGGCATTCAAGGTGGCGGAGAGGCATTGGAACTATCGGAATACATAGTTAGATTCAGGAGCAGCAAAGCACTACAAGGAGCTAGCTGCTAATTGGTGACTGCACAAACATGCAAGAGGGAGAAACGCTTTGATGTGTATTGCCTGCAGTACTGACTTTCTTTACCTGTCTATGGACTTTTGCCTATGACACAAAGTTGCCGTGGTGCAGATTGACAGCTCGACAGAGGCATATTGGAAGCCTAAGGAGCTAACAAAGTGACACAGACACCCGGCGCTTTGTATTGCATATAACTGCAGAATGGATTGCAGATAAGCTGTGCAGTGATCTGTTGTAATCGACACAGACCACCTTTTGGAGTCTCACAGTTTTTACCAAAACTACAGGTATCCTGCGTGCTATGTGCACTTAAAGAGCGGATACAATATTGACATCAGAATCGGCAGAATATATCATTCGGCTGAGAGCACTGACCGGACCAATAGGATTCAAGTTACGAGACAGCTCCCACATACTGTGACATCAAGCGATCACGTGAGTGTGTTTGTACTTAGGTGCTACGGCTGTTAGCCGTCAGAGTTTGATCATTATCCGGACAAGTAAGGTAGTAGACATTGTGTTACCTTGAATCTTTTCAGGAGTTCTTTCTTCATCGTTTGCTGGAACTTATACTTATATATTTTTATGTGGTGGCAACTTTTATAACGGAGACGGTTAATTTCCCTGGAATGTAGATTATTGAACGGGGGGGGGGTTGTACATAATCATCTAGATTACAAGTTTGTGCATTCGTTTTTTAGCCCTGAAAATATGCTATTTTCAGCGTTAAAACGGCACCGCAGCCATTACAAGTCTTGTCGGTATAGGTGTACCGCAAGCCTTTTAGCCTGTAACACAACGTCAGTACCGCACTCGTAAAAATTACGTTTTTTCATGGGATTCCCATAGCGCCAGTATTAAGAGTTTTGCGGTGAGGCTAAAAAGCGAGCGTTACAGCCTAAAACCACAAGATCTGTAACGTCATCTAAAATCAGTAGTTATGAGTTTTACACTACAAAGCTGTAACATAAAACTCATAACTAAACTGCTACAAAGTACACTAAACACCCATAAACTACCTATTAACCCCTAAACCGAGGCCCTCCCGCATTGCAAATACTATAATAAATTTATTAACCCCTAATTTGCCACTCCCGACATCGCCGCCACTAAGAAAATTTATTAACCCCTATTCCGCTGCTCCCCGACATCGTCACCACTATAATAAAGTTATTAAGGGTTAGGGTTACGTTAGGTTTAGGGGTTAATATAGTTTAATTTAGGTTGTTGCAATATGGGGGGCTGGCGGTGTAGGGGTTAATAGGTTTATTTAGTTAATAATTGTAAGTTTAATTTATCTCTATTTAATTATGTTAAAGTTAGGGGGTGTTAGTTTAGTGTTACACTAGGGTTAGGGAAACGTTAGGTTTAGGGGCTAATAGTTTAATTTAGGTTGTTGCGGTGTGGGAGGCTGGCGGTTTAGGGGTTAATAGGCTTATTTAGTGGTAGTGATGTGGGAGGCCAGAGGTTTAGGGGTTAATAACTTTATTTAGTTGCAGCGATGTTGGGGAGTGATGGAATAGGGGTTAATGACTTTAATATAATTGCGGTGATGTTGGGGTGTGGCGGAATAGGGATTAATAACTTTAGTATAGTGGCGTCGATATTGGGAGCGGCACATTAGGGGTTAATAATTTTATTTAGGTGGCGTCGATATCGGGAGCGGCACATTAGGGGTTAATAATTTTATTTAGGTGCGGCGATATCGGGAGCGGCAGATTAGGGGTTAATAACTGTAGGCAGCGTGATGTCAGGGGCAGCAGATTAGGGGTGTTTAGACTCGGGGTTTATGTTAGGGTGTTGGGTTTAAACTGTGTATTTTCTTTTTCCCCATAGATATCAATGGGGCTGCGTTACGGAGCTTTTGTTTCCGTGATCGCAGGTTTTAGACTTTTTTTTTTTGCCGGCTCTCCGCATTGATGTCTATGGGGAAAGCCTGCACGAGCACGTCAAAACACTGCTTGTGTTTGGTGCGGTATGGAGCTCAAAATCTCCATATCGCCCGCTAAAGCCGTTTTTTTTTAAAAAAACTTGTAATGGCAGTGTTATAGGGGGTTAAATAACCTAACTTTTGTTGCGTTCTTTACTTTCCCTATAGTGCTCAAAACTCGTAATCTAGGTGTATGTTATTTATTGTGTCATGGCTGCAATATGTGTGAGATGAGGCTCTTTCAATGGTGCACTACAGGTGTAATTTTTGGGAGTTACACGGCCGATATGGAACATTTTTTCTCCTAGTGCAGGGACGGTCCTGCGAGGCACTCCATGTGACCGGGTGGGGCCTATTCCACGTCCTCTTCTTGTCCGGCGGTTGCAGGAGACAAAGTGGTTTCTTTCTGTGTCAGGGTCTATGGAGGTGGTGAGTGCCCGGGCCATTGGAGGTGTAAAGGTGCCATTTATATAGTATATCTAGTCATAAAAAGGCATAAGCTATGGAGGACTCTGACGCATTGGAGAGTACTCCCTCTTTAACAAAGTCTAATACCTGTGTTTATTGTGAGAAGGTTCTGGTGGATCCGCCTGCTCAACTCTGTTCCACATGCCTTGATAAGATTACTACATCTAGAAAGAATAAGATGTTTAGTACTACTGAGCCGTCCACCTCTGAGGGTTCTTCGTCCCGTGAGGTGCGTTCCCTACATTCATCTCCGATTACACATGCAGCTCCTCAGGGCACGACTAATCCTCCTGAGGGAGAAAGCTGCTGGCCGTCAGATCTTGCGGATCAGCTGCAAACGGTGCATTCCCTACATTCATCTCAGATTACACATGCAGCTCCCCAGGGCACGACTAATCCTCCTGAGGGAGAAGGCTGCTGGCCGTCAGATCTTGCAGATCAGCTGCAAACGGTGGTGTCTGCGGTGATTAGTGCCTTACTATGTTCTGCTAAGCGAAAACGCAAGGTAAAACATTGCAGCTTGACCCAGGGGTCATCTACTCCACTGGATATCTCGGGAAGATTATCCGCTGACGAGGACGACTCTTCGGAGGATGTTCCTTCTGGGTCGGAGTCGGTGTCATCTAGACCTCCGCCTGCAGAAGAACCAGACTTTAGGTTTAGGATGGCTAATTTACGCTTTCTACTGAAGCAAGTCCTTGCTGCGCTGAAGGTTCCGGAACCGAAACTACCGGAGGAACCTTCGATTCCTAAACTTGATAAAGTATATGAGGACAGGGTGGTGCCTCAGACCTTCCCGGTTCCTGTTAAGATGGCTAAGAACGAATGGGAGAAATTGGGTTAATCCTTTTCCCCTTCTTCTTTTAAGAAACTGTTCCCCGTTCCGGACTCTCAGCTCGAGTTATGGGGGACTGTGCCTAAGGTGGTTGATGCTATCTCCACGCTCGTGAAGCACACGACGATTCCTCTAGAGGATAGTTCATTGTTGAAGGAGCCCATGGATAAAAAAATTGGAAAACATGTTGTGAAAGATGTTTCAGCACACAGGGTTTGTTTTTCAGCTGGCGGTGGCTGCGTTAGCCGGAGCTGCGACATACTGGTGTGAATCCCTGTCTGAGATGGTCGAGAAGGAGACTCCCCTTGACGAGATACAGGATAGAATTAAGGCCTTGAGGGTAGCTAATTCTTCCATTTGTTACGCCAATATGGAGATTGTTTGCCTGAATGCAAAGGTATCAGGTTTTTCCATCCTAGCCGTAGGGCTCTGTAGCTGAAGTCATGGTCTGCGGACATGACCTCTAAATCTAGGCTTCTATCTATTCCCTTTCGGGGAAAGATACTTTTTGGTCCAGGACTGGACTCGATCATATCCACGGTCACAGGAGGCAAGGATAAGAAGGTTAAACCTAGGGGATCTACTTTTCGTTCGGACAAGGCCCAACGCCAGCAGCCCACAGCGAAAGCGGAGCAATACAAGGGAAATTGGAAGCCAGCTCCGTATTGGAATAAGTCCAAGCAGTACAAGAAGCCCACCGAGACAAAATCGTCAACGGACCAAGTAGGGGGCAGATTATCTCTTCTCAGAGGCATGGTTGCAGGATGTGCAGGACCCTTCTGAAGGTCATCGCACAGGGGTACAGTATAGGTTTCAAATCTCATCCGCCAAGGAGCAGATTCCTCCTGTCAAACCTGTCTTCAAGACCAGAGAAGAGGGACGCTTTTCTAGAATGTGTGAGGGATCTCTCTTTTCTCTGAGTAATTGTACCAGTACCTCCAGCAGAGAGAGGTCTAGGGTGCTATTCAAACCTTTTTGTGGTTCCAAAGAAGGAGGGCACGTTTCACCCGATTCTGGACCTCAAGTGTTTAAAAAAATTTCTGGCTGTTCCATCGTTCAAAATGGAAACAATCAGATCTATTCTGCCCCTAGTTCAAGAGGGACAGTTCATGACTACAATAGACTTGAAGGATGCCTACCTTCATGTCCCAATCTACAGGGATCATTTCAGGGTCCTGAGATTTGCGTTTCTGGACCAACACTTCCAGTTTGTTGCCCTTCGATCTGGCGACGGCCCGAGAGCCTTCGCAAAGGTTTTAGGGGCACTACTTGCAGTAGCCAGATCCAGAGGCATTGCTGTGGCGCCCTATCTGGACGACATCCTAGTCCAGGCTCTGTCGTTAAGTCTCGCAGGGGAACACTCAAGGGCTCTTTTTCTCCTTCAGTCTCATGGATGGTAGATAAACTCAGGGTAGAATTCCTAGGCACGATAATAGACTCTGTATTCATGAGGATATTTCTCACAGATCAGCGACGCAGGAAAATTGTGTCCACCTGTCTTGTCCTTCAGGCCTTCTCCAGACCCTCTGTGACTCAGTGTATGGAGGTGACTGGGCTCATGGTATCCAGCATCAATGTAATTCCTTTCACCAGGTTACACCTCAGACCTCTTTAACTGTGCATGTTGAGGCAGTGGAACGGCAATTACTCAGATCTATCCAACAGATTTTTCTAGACGATCAGAAGAGGGAATCTCTCTCTTGGTGGATACGTCCGGATCAACTGTCCCAAGGGACATCCTTCCTGAGACCGTCCTGGGAGACTGTGACCACGGACGCAAGTCTGCCAGAATTGGGAGCTGTTTGGGGTGCCAGGATGGCGCAGGGAAGGTGGACTCGAAAGGATTCTTTCCTCCCGATCAATATTCTGGAACTTCGAGCGATCCACAATGCTCTGGACTTTCTCCTGAAGTGGACTTTCTCAGCAGATAATCCTTCCATCCGGGGGAGTGGTCTCTTCACCCAGAGGTGTTTGCGGAGATCTGTCACAGATGGGGGACGCCGGAGATAGATCTAATGGCGTCCAGACTCAATTGCAAGCTACCCAAATATGTGTCGCGGTCCAGGGACCCCCAGACAGAGCTGGTCGATGCCTTGGGCAGGAGCAAGCATCGGCTATACTGATTGCTCCGGCGTGGCCGTGTAGGACGTGGTTTGCGGATCTGGTGGGGATGTCGTCATCTCCGCCATGGAGGTTACCCTGTCGCAGGGATCTGCTTGTACAGGGTCCCTTTCAACATCAAAATCTAGATTCTCTGAGGCTGACTGCATGGAGATTGAACACCTAGTCTTAGCCAAGAGAGGATTTTCTGAAAGAGTGATTGACACTCTCTAGTTCAGGCCAGGAAGCCGGTCACTCGTCGCATTTATCATAAGGTGTGGAGGACTTACTTGTCTTGGTGTGAGAATCACGAATTTCCTTGGGAGAAGGTTAAGGTATCTAGGATTCTATCCTTTCTCCAGGATGGGCTGGAGATGGGGCTTGCCGCCAGTTCCTTAAAAGGACAGATTTCGGCGATATCTGTTTTGTTTTACAAAAGGCTTGCGGAACTTCCAGATAATTCAGTCTTTTGTTCAGGCTCTGTCTAGAATCAGGCCTGTCTTTAGACATTCTGCTCCACCATGGAGCTTGGACTTGGTTCTTAAGGTGTTGCAGAGGGTTCCATTTGAACCTGTGCACTCTATTGACATTGGGATTCTTTCTTGGAAGGTTCTCTTCCTGTTGGCTATTGCATCGACACGCAGAGTATCTGAGCTGGCGGCCTTGCAATGTGAGCCTCTTTATCTGGTTTTTCATGCTGATTAGGCTGTTCTTCGCACTGGTTTGGGATTTCTTCCTAAGGTTGTGTCTAACCGTAACATCAATCAGGAAATAGTTGTTCCTTCTTTGCGTCCTAGCCCCTCTTCCTCTGCAGTGAGGTTACTTTATAATTTGGATGTGGTTCGGGCCTTGAAGTTTTATCTTCAGGCTACGAAGGATTTCAGACAGACTACATCTCTTTCTCCAACATAGGTGTGTCCGGTCCACGGCGTCATCCTTACTTGTGGGATATTCTCTTCCCCAACAGGAAATGGCAAAGAGCCCAGCAAAGCTGGTCACATGATCCCTCCTAGGCTCCGCCTACCCCAGTCATTCTCTTTGCCGTTGTACAGGCAACATCTCCACGGAGATGGCTTAGAGTTTTTTAGTGTTTAACTGTAGTTTTTTATTATTCAATCAAGAGTTTGTTATTTTAAAATAGTGCTGGTATGTACTATTTACTCTGAAACAGAAAAGAGATGAAGATTTCTGTTTGTATGAGGAAAATGATTTTAGCAACCGTTACTAAAATCCATGGCTGTTCCACACAGGACTGTTGAGAGGAATTAACTTCAGTTGGGGGAACAGTGAGCAGTCTTTTGCTGCTTGAGGTATGACACATTCTAACAAGACGATGTAATGCTGGAAGCTGTCATTTTCCCTATGGGATCCGGTAAGCCATTTTTATTCAGACAGTAAATAAGGGCTTCACAAGGGCTTATTAAGACTGTAGACATTTTCTGGGCTAAATCGATTCATATATTACACATATTTAGCCTTGAGGAATCATTTAATCTGGGTATTTTTGTTAAATAATATCGGCAGGCACTGTTTTAGACACCTTATTCTCTAGGGGCTTTCCCTAATCATAGGCAGAGCCTCATTTTCGCGCCGGTATTGCGCACTTGTTTTTGAGAAGCATGACATGCAATCGCATGTGTGAGGAGCTCTGATACATAGAAAAGACTCTCTGAAGGCGTCTTTTGTTATCGTATTCCCCTTTGGGCTTGGTTGGGTCTCAGCAAAGCAGATACCAGGGACTGTAAAGGGGTTAAAGTTAAAAACGGCTCCGGTTCCGTTATTTTAAGGGTTAAAGCTTCCAAATTTGGTGTGCAATACTTTTAAGGCTTTAAGACACTGTGGTGAAATTTTGGTGAATTTTGAACAATTCCTTCATACTTTTTCGCAATTGCAGTAATAAAGTGTGTTCAGTTTAAAATTTAAAGTGACAGTAACGGTTTTATTTTAAAACGTTTTTTGTACTTTGTTATCAAGTTTATGCCTGTTTAACATGTCTGAACTACCAGATAGACTGTGTTCTGAATGTGGGGAAGCCAAGGTTCCTTCTCATTTAAATAAATGTGATTTATGTGACACTGAAAATGATGCCCAAGATGATTCCTCAAGTGAGGGGAGTAAGCATGGTACTGCATCATTCCCTCCTTCGTCTACACGAGTCTTGCCCACTCAGGAGGCCCCTAGTACATCTAGCGCGCCAATACTCCTTACTATGCAACAATTAACGGCTGTAATGGATAATTCTATCAAAAACATTTTAGCCAAAATGCCCACTTATCAGCGTAAGCGCGACTGCTCTGTTTTAGATACTGAAGAGCATGAGGACGCTGATGATAATGGTTCTGAAAGGCCCCTACACCAGTCTGAGGGGGCCAGGGAGGTTTTGTCTGAGGGAGAAATTTCAGATTCAGGGAAAATTTCTCAACAAGCTGAACCCGATGTGATTACATTTAAATTTAAGTTGGAACATCTCCGCGCTCTGCTTAAGGAGGTATTATCCACTCTGGATGATTGTGAGAATTTGATCATCCCAGAGAAACTATGTAAAATGGACAAGTTCCTAGAGGTCCCGGGGCTCCCAGAAGCTTTTCCTATACCCAAGCGGGTGGCGGACATTGTAAATAAAGAATGGGAAAGGCCCGGTATTCCTTTCGTCCCTCCCCCCATTTTTAAAAAATTGTTTCCTATGGTCGACCCTAGAAAGGACTTATGGCAGACTGTCCCCAAGGTCGAGGGAGCGGTTTCTACTTTAAACAAACGCACCACTATACCCATAGAAGATAGTTGTGCTTTCAAAGATCCTATGGATAAAAAATTAGAAGGTTTGCTTAAAAAGATGTTTGTTCAGCAAGGTTACCTTCTACAACCAATTTCATGCATTGTCCCTGTCACTACAGCCGCGTGTTTCTGGTTCGATGAGCTAGTAAAGGCGATCGATAGTGATTCTCCTCCTTATGAGGAGATTATGGACAGAATCCGTGCTCTCAAATTGGCTAATTCTTTCACCCTAGACGCCACTTTGCAATTGGCTAGGTTAGCGGCGAAGAATTCTGGGTTTGCTATTGTGGCGCGTAGAGCGCTTTGGTTGAAATCTTGGTCAGCGGATGCGTCTTCCAAGAACAAACTCCTTAACATTCCTTTCAAGGGGAAAACGCTGTTTGGCCCTGACTTGAAAGAGATTATCTCTGATATCACTGGGGGTAAGGGCCACGCCCTTCCTCAGGATAGGTCTTTCAAGGCCAAAAATAAACCTAATTTTCGTCCCTTTCGTAGAAACGGACCAGCCCCAAGTGCTACGTCCTCTAAGCAAGAGGGTAATACTTCTCAAGCCAAGCCAGCCTGGAGACCAATGCAAGGCTGGAACAAGGGAAAGCAGGCCAAGAAACCTGCCACTGCTACCAAGACAGCATGAAATGTTGGCCCCCGATCCGGGACCGGATCTGGTGGGGGGCAGACTCTCTCTCTTCGCTCAGGCTTGGGCAAGAGATGTTCTGGATCCTTGGGCACTAGAAATAGTCTCCCAAGGTTATCTTCTGGAATTCAAGGGGCTTCCCCCAAGGGGGAGGTTCCACAGGTCTCAATTGTCTTCAGACCACATAAAGAGACAGGCATTCTTACATTGTGTAGAAGACCTGTTGAAAATGGGAGTGATTCATCCTGTTCCATTAGGAGAACAAGGGATGGGGTTCTACTCCAATCTGTTCATAGTTCCCAAAAAAGAGGGAACGTTCAGACCAATCTTAGATCTCAAGATCTTAAACAAGTTTCTCAAGGTTCCATCGTTCAAAATGGAAACCATTCGAACAATTCTTCCTTCCATCCAGGAAGGTCAATTCATGACCACGGTGGATTTAAAGGATGCGTATCTACATATTCCTATCCACAAGGAACATCATCGGTTCCTAAGGTTCGCATTCCTGGACAAGCATTACCAGTTCGTGGCGCTTCCTTTCGGATTAGCCACTGCTCCAAGGATTTTCACAAAGGTACTAGGGTCCCTTCTAGCGGTGCTAAGACCAAGGGGCATTGCAGTAGTACCTTACTTGGACGACATTCTGATTCAAATGTCGTCCCTTCCTCAAGCAAAGGCTCACACGGACATAGTCCTGGCCTTTCTCAGATCTCACGGATGGAAAGTGAACGTGGAAAAGAGTTCTCTATCTCCGTCAACAAGGGTTCCCTTCTTGGGAACAATAATAGACTCCTTAGAAATGAGGATTTTTCTGACAGAGGCCAGAAAATCAAAACTTCTAAACTCTTGTCAAACACTTCATTCCGTTCCTCTTTCTTCCATAGCGCAGTGCATGGAAGTAATAGGTTTGATGGTAGCGGCAATGGACATAGTTCCTTTTGCGCGCATTCATCTAAGACCATTACAACTGTGCATGCTCAGTCAGTGGAATGGGGACTATACAGATTTGTCTCCGAAGATACAAGTAAATCAGAGGACCAGAGACTCACTCCGTTGGTGGCTGTCCCTGGACAACCTGTCACAAGGGATGAGCTTCCGCAGACCAGAGTGGGTCATTGTCACGACCGACGCCAGTCTGATGGGCTGGGGCGCGGTCTGGGGATCCCTGAAAGCTCAGGGTCTTTGGTCTCGGGAAGAATCTCTTCTACCGATAAATATTCTGGAACTGAGAGCGATATTCAATGCTCTCAAGGCTTGGCCTCAGCTAGCAAAGGCCAAGTTCATACGGTTTCAATCGGACAACATGACGACTGTTGCGTACATCAACCATCAGGGGGGAACAAGGAGTTCCCTGGCGATGGAAGAAGTGACCAAAATCATTCAATGGGCGGAGACTCACTCCTGCCACCTGTCTGCAATCCACATCCCAGGAGTGGAAAATTGGGAAGCGGATTTTCTGAGTCGTCAGACATTACATCCGGGGGAGTGGGAACTCCATCCGGAAATCTTTGCCCAAATTACTCAACTGTGGGGCATTCCAGACATGGATCTGATGGCCTCTCGGCAGAACTTCAAGGTTCCTTGCTACGGGTCCAGATCCAGGGATCCCAAGGCGACTCTAGTAGATGCACTAGTAGCACCTTGGACCTTCAAACTAGCTTATGTATTCCCACCGTTTCCTCTCATCCCCAGGCTGGTAGCCAGGATCAATCAGGAGAGGGCATCGGTGATCTTGATAGCTCCTGCGTGGCCACGCAGGACTTGGTATGCAGATCTGGTTAATATGTCATCGGCTCCACCATGGAAGCTACCTTTGAGACGAGACCTTCTTGTTCAAGGTCCGTTCGAACATCCGAATCTGGTCTCACTCCAACTGACTGCTTGGAGATTGAACGCTTGATCTTATCAAAACGAGGGTTCTCAGATTCTGTTATTGATACTCTTGTTCAGGCCAGAAAGCCTGTAACTAGAAAAATTTACCACAAAATATGGAAAAAATATATCTGTTGGTGTGAATCTAAAGGATTCCCTTGGGACAAGGTAAAAATTCCTAAGATTCTATCCTTTCTTCAAGAAGGATTGGAGAAAGGATTATCTGCAAGTTCCTTGAAGGGACAGATTTCTGCCTTGTCTGTGTTACTTCACAAAAAGCTGGCAGCTGTGCCAGATGTTCAAGCCTTTGTTCAGGCTCTGGTTAGAATCAAGCCTGTTTACAAACCTTTGACTCCTCCTTGGAGTCTCAACTTAGTTCTTTCAGTTCTTCAGGGGGTTCCGTTTGAACCCTTACATTCCGTTGATATTAAGTTATTATCTTGGAAAGTTTTGTTTTTGGTTGCAATTTCTTCTGCTAGAAGAGTTTCAGAATTATCTGCTCTGCAGTGTTCTCCTCCTTATCTGGTGTTCCATGCAGATAAGGTGGTTTTACGTACTAAACCTGGTTTTCTTCCAAAAGTTGTTTCTAACAAAAACATTAACCAGGAGATAGTCGTGCCTTCTTTGTGTCCGAAACCAGTTTCGAAGAAGGAACGTTTGTTGCACAATTTGGATGTTGTTCGCGCTCTAAAATTCTATTTAGATGCTACAAAGGATTTTAGACAAACATCTTCCTTGTTTGTTGTTTATTCTGGTAAAAGGAGAGGTCAAAAAGCAACTTCTACCTCTCTCTCTTTTTGGATTAAAAGCATCATCAGATTGGCTTACGAGACTGCCGGACGGCAGCCTCCTGAAAGAATCACAGCTCATTCCACTAGGGCTGTGGCTTCCACATGGGCCTTCAAGAACGAGGCTTCTGTTGATCAGATATGTAGGGCAGCGACTTGGTCTTCACTGCACACTTTTACCAAATTTTACAAGTTTGATACTTTTGCTTCTTCTGAGGCTATTTTTGGGAGAAAGGTTTTGCAAGCCGTGGTGCCTTCCATTTAGGTGACCTGATTTGCTCCCTCCCTTCATCCGTGTCCTAAAGCTTTGGTATTGGTTCCCACAAGTAAGGATGACGCCGTGGACCGGACACACCTATGTTGGAGAAAAAAGAATTTATGTTTACCTTATAAATTACTTTCTCCAACGGTGTGTCCGGTCCACGGCCCGCCCTGGTTTTTTAATCAGGTCTGATATTTTATTTTCTTTAACTACAGTCACCACGGTATCATATGGTTTCTCCTATGCAAATATTCCTCCTTAACGTCGGTCGAATGACTGGGGTAGGCGGAGCCTAGGAGGGATCATGTGACCAGCTTTGCTGGGCTCTTTGCCATTTCCTGTTGGGGAAGAGAATATCCCACAAGTAAGGATGACGCCGTGGACCGGACACACCGTTGGAGAAAGTAATTTATCAGGTAAACATAAATTCTGTTTTTTGTGGTGTATTCAGGGAAATGTAAGGGGCTGAAGGCCGCTTCCACTTCTTTGTCCTTTTGGTTGAGGAGCATGATCCGCTAGGCTTATGAGACAGCGGGACATAAGCTTCCTCAGAGAATCACTGCTTATTTAACTAGAGCTGTGGCTTCTTCTTGGCCTTTAAAAATGAGTCCTCAATGGAGCAGATTTGTAAGGTGGCTACCTGGTCCTCCTTACATACTTTTACTAAGTTTTACAAATTTGAAGTTTTTGCTTCATCAGAAGCTGTTTTTGGGAGAAAGGTTTTTCAGGCTGTGGTGCCCTCATGTTAGGGTCCACCTCCCTTTTTACCCTCCCGTGTATCATTCAGTGTCCTCTAGAGCTTGGGTATTTGTTTCCCACAAGTAATGAATGATGCCGTGGACTCTCCTCCCTTTTAGATGGAAAACATAAATTATGCTTACCTGATAATTTAATTTCCATCGTGGGGAGGAGAGTCCACGGCTCCCGCCCGTTTCTCCGGTTGGTGGACTTAAATTTAGATTGTTCTTCTGGCACCATTTATACCCTGATATTTCTCCTATTGTTTCTGGTTCCCTTGGCAGAATGACTGGGGGATAGGGGAAGTGGGGGAGGTATTTAAGCCTTTGGCTGGGATGTCTTTGCCTCCTGGTGGTTAGGTTCTAAATTCCCACAAGTAATGAATGATGCCGTGGACTCTCCTCCCCATGATGGAAATGAAATTCTTAGGTAAGCATAATTTGTGTTTTTACCTTGTATCTAAGCCTCTGCAGATTGCCCATTATCTGTTCTTTTGTCAGACTTTCATTTTAGCCAATCAGTGCTGACTCTTAAATAACTCCACGAGAGTGAGCACAATGTTATCTTTATGACACACATGAATTAGCAGTGTCTAACTGTTAAAAAGTGTTAAAATGCACTGAGATAAGAGGCAGTTCAACGGATTAAAAATTAGCACATAAGCCTACTTAGATTTAGCTTTCCTCAAGAATACCAAGAGAGCAAAGCAAATTTGATGATGAAAGTTATTTAAAATTGCATGCCCTATGTGAATCATGCAAGTTTAAATTTGACTAGACTGTCCCTTTAAGTAATGCTCTTTGTGGCTGTTTACCTTTTTTAAGATGATTTTCACTAAGGTTGATGCCTTCTGCAGTCTTTGTAGAAAAAATATAAGATGAGAGAATTGCATTCAAATAAGAATGAGCTGAAAAAAAACTACATATATACAAAATATACTGTAGGATATTATGATCTTTCCAAAAAGACTGTCCAACGCAAAATACCAGGTAATTCTCCTCTGAGAGAATGCAACAAACCTCAGACATGCATTTTGGCATCTCTGAGCTTCTTCAGTGAGGTCCAGGTATACATATAAGGCATGTGAGCAAGGAGTGCCATTCAGGGTGCAGTTTCTTTTAGCTCATTATGTTCTTGTCTTTAGGGCTCGTCTTAATCTCATTTCTTCCACTCCCCGACATCCCCCATCCAGTATTACCTTCACACCCATTTCTATCTTTATCTATTCTGTCTTGCTGTTCTTTTCTTATTATTCTCTGCCTCTTCCATCTATCACCCTCCCCACATCTTCTCTTGTCATATTCTTCTTTCTCTGTCCCGGCTGCTGTCAACTAGATAGGCTCCAAACCCTGCCAACAAAGAAATCTAGAAAACACCTTCACATAGTACTGTTAATATAAAATATTGTATCATGTAGGGAAAGAATTTTCTCCAACATAGGTGTGTCCGGTCCACGGCGTCATCCTTACTTGTGGGATATTCTCCTCCCCAACAGGAAATGGCAAAGAGCCCAGCAAAGCTGGTCACATGATCCCTCCTAGGCTCCGCCTTCCCCAGTCATTCTCTTTGCCGTTGTACAGGCAACATCTCCACGGAGATGGCTTAGAGTTTTTTGGTGTTTAACTGTAGTTTTTATTATTCAATCAAGAGTTTGTTATTTTAAAATAGTGCTGGTATGTACTATTTACTCTGAAACAGAAAAGAGATGAAGATTTCTGTTTGTAAGAGGAAAATGATTTTAGCAACCGTTACTAAAATCGATGGCTGTTCAACACAGGACTGTTGAGAGGAATTAACTTCAGTTGGGGGAACAGTGAGCAGACTTTTGCTGCTTGAGGTATGACACATTCTAACAAGACGATGTAATGCTGGAAGCTGTCATTTTCCCTATGGGATCCGGTAAGCCATTTTTATTACAGACTGTAAATAAGGGCTTCACAAGGGCTTTTTAAGACTGTAGACATTTTCTGGGCTAAATCGATTCATATATAAACATATTTTATACTCCATAGCCTTGAGGAATTATTTTAATCTTGGGAATTTTGTAAAATATATCGGCAGGCACTGTATTGGACACCTTATTCTCTAGGGGC
This sequence comes from Bombina bombina, assembly GCF_027579735.1. NCBI lineage: Eukaryota > Metazoa > Chordata > Amphibia > Anura > Bombinatoridae > Bombina > Bombina bombina. The sequence goes on from NC_069500.1 coordinate 244,690,840, forward strand.
TTTCCCTAATCATAGGCAGAGTCTCATTTTTGCGCCTGTATTGCGCACTTGTTTTTGAGAAGCATGACATGCAGTCGCATGTGTGAGGAGCTCTGATACATAGAAAAGACTTTCTGAAGGCGTCATTTGGTATCGTATTCCCCTTTGGGCTTGGTTGGGTCTCAGCAAAGCAGATACCAGGGACTGTAAAGGGGTTAAATGTAAAAACGGCTCCGGTTCCGTTATTTTAAGGGTTAAAGCTTCCAAATTTGGTGTGCAATACTTTTAAGGCTTTAAGACACTGTGGTGAAATTTTGGTGAATTTTTAACAATTCCTTCATACTTTTTCGCAATTGCAGTAATAAAGTGTGTTCAGTTTAAAATTTAAAGTGACAGTAACGGTTTTATTTTAAAACGTTTTTTGTACTTTGTTATCAAGTTTATGCCTGTTTAACATGTCTGAACTGCCAGATAGACTGTGTTCTGAATGTGGGGAAGCCAAGGTTCCTTCTCATTTAAATAGATGTGATTTATGTGACACAAAATTTAGAGAAAATGATGCCCAAGATGATTCCTCAAGTGAGGGGAGTAAGCATGGTACTGCATCATCCCCTCCTTCGTCTACACCAGTCTTGCCCACTCAGGAGGCCCCTAGTACATCTAGCGCGCCAATACTCCTTACTATGCAACAATTAACGGCTGTAATGGATAATTCTATCAAAAACATTTTAGCCAAAATGCCCACTTATCAGCGAAAGCGCGACTGCTCTGTTTTAGAAAATACTGAAGAGCATGAGGACGCTGATGATATTGTTTCTGAAGGGCCCCTACACCAGTCTGAGGGGGCCAGGGAGGTTTTGTCTGAGGGAGAAATTTCAGATTCAGGGAAAATTTCTCAACAAGCTGAACCTGATGTGATTACATTTAAATTTAAGTTGGAACATCTCCGCGCTCTGCTTAAGGAGGTGTTATCCACTCTGGATGATTGTGAGAATTTGATCATCCCAGAGAAACTATGTAAAATGGACAAGTTCCTAGAGGTCCCGGGGCCCCCCGAAGCTTTTCCTATACCCAAACGGGTGGCGGACATTGTAAATAAAGAATGGGAAAGGCCCGGTATACCTTTCGTCCCTCCCCCCATATTTAAAAAATTGTTTCCTATGGTCGACCCCAGAAAGGACTTATGGCAGACAGTCCCCAAGGTCGAGGGGGCGGTTTCTACTCTAAACAAACGCACCACTATACCCATAGAAGATAGTTGTGCGTTCAAAGATCCTATGGATAAAAAATTAGAAGGTTTGCTTAAAAAGATGTTTGTTCAGCAAGGTTACCTTCTACAACCAATTTCATGCATTGTCCCTGTCACTACAGCCGCGTGTTTCTGGTTCGATGAGCTAGAAAAGGCGATCACTAGTAATTCTCCTTCTTATGAGGAGATTATGGACAGAATCCGTGCTCTCAAATTGGCTAATTCTTTCACCCTAGACGCCACTTTGCAATTGGCTAGGTTAGCGGCGAAAAATTCTGGGTTTGCTATTGTGGCGCGCAGAGCGCTTTGGTTGAAATCTTGGTCAGCGGATGCGTCTTCCAAGAACAAATTGCTTAACATTCCTTTCAAGGGGAAAACGCTGTTTGGCCCTGACTTGAAAGAGATTATCTCCGATATCACTGGGGGTAAGGGCCACGCCCTTCCTCAGGATAGGTCTTTCAAGGCCAAAAATAAACCTAATTTTCGTCCCTTTCGTAGAAACGGACCAGCCCCAAGTGCTACGTCCTCTAAGCAAGAGGGTAATACTTCTCAAGCCAAGCCAGCCTGGAGACCAATGCAAGGCTGGAACAAGGGAAAGCAGGCCAAGAAACCTGCCACTGCTACCAAGACAGCATGAAATGTTGGCCCCCGATCCGGGACCGGATCTGGTGGGGGGCAGACTCTCTCTCTTCGCTCAGGCTTGGGCAAGAGATGTTCTGGATCCTTGGGCGCTAGAAATAGTCTCCCAAGGTTATCTTCTGGAATTCAAGGGGCTTCCCCCAAGGGGGAGGTTCCACAGGTCTCAATTGTCTTCAGACCACATAAAAAAACAGGCATTCTTACATTGTGTAGAAGACCTGTTAAAAATGGGAGTGATTCATCCTGTTCCATTAGGAGAACAAGGGATGGGGTTCTACTCCAATCTGTTCGTAGTTCCCAAAAAAGAGGGAACGTTCAGACCAATCTTAGATCTCAAGATCCTAAGCAAGTTTCTCAAGGTTCCATCGTTCAAAATGGAAACCATTCGAACAATTCTTCCTTCCATCCAGGAAGGTCAATTCATGACCACGGTGGATTTAAAGGATGCGTATCTACATATTCCTATCCACAAGGAACATCATCGGTTCCTAAGGTTCGCATTCCTGGACAAGCATTACCAGTTCGTGGCACTTCCGTTCGGATTAGCCACTGCTCCAAGGATTTTCACAAAGGTACTAGGGTCCCTTCTAGCGGTGCTAAGACCAAGGGGCATTGCAGTAGTACCTTACTTGGACGACATTCTGATTCAAGCGTCGTCCCTTCCTCAAGCAAAGGCTCACACGGACATTGTCCTGGCCTTTCTCAGATCTCACGGATGGAAAGTGAACGTAGAAAAGAGTTCTCTATCTCCGTCAACAAGGGTTCCCTTCTTGGGAACAATAATAGACTCCTTAGAAATGAGGATTTTTCTGACAGAGGCCAGAAAAACAAAACTTCTAAACTCTTGTCAAATACTTCATTCCGTTCCTCTTCCTTCCATAGCGCAGTGCATGGAAGTAATAGGTTTGATGGTTGCGGCAATGGACATAGTTCGTTTTGCGCGCATTCATCTAAGACCATTACAACTGTGCATGCTCAGTCAGTGGAATGGGGACTATACAGACTTGTCTCCGACGATGCAAGTAAATCAGAGGACCAGAGATTCACTCCGTTGGTGGCTGTCCCTGGACAACCTGTCACAGGGGATGAGCTTCCGCAGACCAGAGTGGCTCATTGTCACGACCGACGCCAGTCTGATGGGCTGGGGCGCGGTCTGGGGACCCCTGAAAGCTCAGGGTCTTTGGTCTCGGGAAGAATCTCTTCTACCGATAAACATTCTGGAACTGAGAGCGATACTCAATGCTCTCAAGGCTTGGCCTCAGCTAGCAAAGGCCAAGTTCATACGGTTTCAATCAGACAACATGACGACTGTTGCGTACATCAACCATCAGGGGGGAACAAGGAGTTCCCTGGCGATGGAAGAAGTTACCAAAATCATTCAATGGGCGGAGACTCACTCCTGCCACTTGTCTGCAATCCACATCCCAGGAGTGGAAAATTGGGAAGCGGATTTTCTGAGTCGTCAGACCTTACATCCGGGGGAGTGGGAACTCCATCCGGAAATCTTTGCCCAAATTACTCAACTGTGGGGCATTCCAGACATGGATCGGATGGCCTCTCGTCAGAACTTCAAGGTTCCTTGCTACGGGTCCAGATCCAGGGATACCAAGGCGACTCTAGTAGATGCACTAGTAGCACCTTGGACCTTCAAACTAGCTTATGTATTCCCGCCGTTTCCTCTCATCCCCAGGCTGGTAGCCAGGATCAATCAGGAGAGGGCATCGGTGATCTTGATAGCTCCTGCGTGGCCACGCAGGACTTGGTATGCAGACCTGGTGAATATGTCATCGGCTCCACCATGGAAGCTACCTTTGAGACGAGACCTTCTTGTTCAAGGTCCGTTCGAACATCCGAATCTGGTCTCACTCCAACTGACTGCTTGGAGATTGAACGCTTGATCTTATCAAAGCGAGGGTTCTCAGATTCTGTTATTGATACTCTTGTTCAGGCCAGAAAGCCTGTAACTAGAAAAATTTACCACAAAATATGGAAAAAATATATCTGTTGGTGTGAATCTAAAGGATTCCCTTGGGACAAGGTTAAAATTCCTAAGATTCTATCCTTTCTTCAAGAAGGATTGGAGAAAGGATTATCTGCAAGTTCCTTGAAGGGACAGATTTCTGCCTTGTCTGTGTTACTTCACAAAAAGCTGGCAGCTGTGCCAGATGTTCAAGCCTTTGTTCAGGCTCTGGTTAGAATCAAGCCTGTTTACAAACCTTTGACTCCTCCTTGGAGTCTCAATTTAGTTCTTTCAGTTCTTCAGGGGGTTCCGTTTGAACCCTTACATTCCGTTGATATTAAGTTATTATCTTGGAAAGTTTTGTTTTTGGTTGCAATTTCTTCTGCTAGAAGAGTTTCAGAATTATCTGCTCTGCAGTGTTCTCCTCCTTATCTGGTGTTCCATGCAGATAAGGTGGTTTTACGTACTAAACCTGGTTTTCTTCCGAAAGTTGTTTCTAACAAAAACATTAACCAGGAGATAGTCGTGCCTTCTTTGTGCCCGAATCCAGTTTCAAAGAAGGAACGTTTGTTGCACAATTTGGATGTTGTTCGCGCTCTAAAATTCTATTTGGATGCTACAAAGGATTTTAGACAAACATCTTCCTTGTTTGTTGTTTATTCTGGTAAAAGGAGAGGTCAAAAAGCAACTTCTACCTCTCTCTCTTTTTGGATTAAAAGCATCATCAGATTGGCTTATGAGACTGCCGGACGGCAGCCTCCTGAAAGAATCACAGCTCATTCCACTAGGGCTGTGGCTTCCACATGGGCCTTCAAGAACGAGGCTTCTGTTGATCAGATATGTAAGGCAGCGACTTGGTCTTCACTGCACACTTTTACCAAATTTTACAAGTTTGATACTTTTGCTTCTTCTGAGGCTATTTTTGGGAGAAAGGTTTTGCAAGCCGTGGTGCCTTCCATTTAGGTGACCTGATTTGCTCCCTCCCTTCATCCGTGTCCTAAAGCTTTGGTATTGGTTCCCACAAGTAAGGATGACGCCGTGGACCGGACACACCTATGTTGGAGAAAACAGAATTTATGTTTACCTGATAAATTACTTTCTCCAACGGTGTGTCCGGTCCACGGCCCGCCCTGGTTTTTTTAATCAGGTCTGATAATTTATTTTCTTTAACTACAGTCACCACGGTATCATATGGTTTCTCCTATGCAAATATTCCTCCTTTACGTCGGTCGAATGACTGGGGAAGGCGGAGCCTAGGAGGGATCATGTGACCAGCTTTGCTGGGCTCTTTGCCATTTCCTGTTGGGGAGGAGAATATCCCACAAGTAAGGATGACGCCGTGGACCGGACACACCGTTGGAGAAAGTAATTTATCAGGTAAACATAAATTCTGTTTTTTTTAGGATGTCCCCCTTCCATGATGATTAGGCACAAGTTAAGATATGAAATTGCTATAGTCTCTACGGTATAGGCAAAGATAGCAAAGAATATCTAATCATATTATTTCCATTTGAGTACATCACTGCTTACACATCTAACAGTAAACTGACAACTTTCTTAATGAAATGACATTATTGTAACCTGGCTAATACTCACAATAAACTAGAATAGTATGCAGAGAAATGGTATTATATGTGATTCACATATGAGTTCTTCAATAATTGTAGTTTAAGGCAAGAGTCTTGTAGAGTAGTTTTATAGCTGTATAATTGTAAGAAGAGCAGCTGCATTCATGTGTCTCTATAGTTATCTAAATGAGCTTGGGAGAATAATTCTGTACCCAGTAAAATATGTCTTTAATTTTTTGGGGTTCCCCCTGTAACCGGGAGCGCCATGATAAGGTATGACAGGTATTAATGTGAATACTGAATCCTCTGATGCTTTATTAGCTATTTCCGATGTACCCTCACAGTGCTCTGAGTTGGGGGTCAGGGAATTGCTGTCTGAGGGAGAACTTTCAGACTCAGGAAATGAGTTATCTCAGACAGATTCAGACGTGATGTCCTTTTAAATTTAAGCTTGAACACCTCTGCATGTTACGTCGGGAGGTTTTAGAGACTCTGGATGATTGTGATACTATTGTGATACCACCAGAGAAATTGTGTAAGATGGACAAATATCTAGAGGTGCCTACTTACACTGATGTTTTTCCAGTTCCTAAAAGAATTTCGGAAATTGTAAAAAAGGAATGGGATAGACCAGGGATACCGTTCTCTCCCCCTCCTAATTTTAAAAAAATGTTTCCCATATCAGACACCATTCTGGATTCTTGGCAAACGGTCCCTAAGGCGGAGGGAGCTATTTCTACCCTGGCTTAGCGTACAACTATACCTATTGAGGACAGTTGTGCTTTCAAAGACCCTATGGATAAAAAGTTACAGGGTCTTCTAAAGAAATTATTTATTAATCAGGGCTTTCTTTTACAACCTACGGCTTGCATTGTTCCAGTTACAACTGCAGCAGCTTTTTGGTTTGATGCTCTAAAAGAGTCTCTGAAGGTTGAGACTCCATTAGATGACATTTTGGATAGAATAAAGGCTCTCAAGCTAGCTAATTCTTTTATTACTGATGCTGCTTTTCAAATTGCTAAACTAGCGCGAAAAATGCAGGATTTGCCATTTTAGCGCATAGGGCATTATGGCTCAAATCTTGGTCTGCTGATGTGTCATCAAAATCTAAGCTTTTAGCTATTCCTTTTAAAGGTAAGACCCTATTCAGGCCTGAATTTAAGGAAATCATTTCTGACATTACTGGAGGTAAGGCCATGCCCTACCTCAGGATAAGTCTGTTAAGATGAGGGGTAAACAATAATTTTCGTTCTTTTCGAAACCTTAAAGGAGGACCCTCTGCTTCCTCTTCCTCCACAAAGCAGGAAGGGAACTTTGCTCAAGCCAAGTCAGTCTGGAGACCCAACCAGACTTGGAATAAAGGTAAACAATCCAAGGGCCCGCTGCTACTACAAAGACAGCATGAAGGGGTGGCCGCCGATCCGAGACCGGATCTAGTATGGGGCAGACTTTCTTTCTTTGCCCAGGCCTGGGCAAGAGACGTTCAGGACCCTTTGGCACTGGAAATCGTGACCCACGGGTATCAACTGGAATTCAAGGATTTTCTCCCAAGAGGGAGATTTCATCTTTCACGATTATCTGTAAACCAGATAAAAAGAGAGGCGTTCTTACGCTGTGTAAAAGACCTCTCTACCATAGGAGTAATTTGTCCCGTTCCAAAACCGGAACAGGGACAGGGATTTTACTCAAATCTTTTTGTGGTTCCCAAAAAAGAGGGAACTTTCAGACCCATTTTAGATCTCAAGTGTCTAAACAAGTTTCTCAGAGTCCCATCGTTCAAGATGGAGACTATACGAACAATCTTACCAATGATCCAGGAGGGTCAATATATGACTACCGTGGACTTGAAGGATGATTACCTTCATATTCCTATCCACAAGGATCATCATCGGTTCCTAAGATTTGCCTTCCTGGACAAACATTATCAGTTCGTGGCTCTTCCCTTCGGGTTGGCCACAGCAACCAGAATCTTCACAAAGGTTCTAGGGTCTCTTCTAGCGGTTCTCAGACATCGGGGCATAGCAGTGGCACCTTATCTGGACGATATTCTGATTCAAGCGTCGACTTATCAATTGACAAAATCTCACACGGACATAGTATTGTCTTTCCTGAGAACTCACGGTTGGAATGTGAACATAGAAAAGAGTTCACTAGTTCCACGGACAAGGGTTCCCTTCTTGATAGACTCGGTAGACATGAAAATATTTCTGACGGAGGTCAGAAAAACAAAGATTCTAAATACTTGCCGAGCACTTCAGTCCGTTCCTCGGCCGTCAGTGGCTCCACGTTATGGATCCAGGTCAAGGGATCCCCAGGCCGAACTGATAGATGCCTTGGCAGTGCCTTGGTCGTTCAGCCTAGCTTATGTGTTTCCACCATTTCCTCTCCTTCCACGCGTGATTGCTTGAATCAAACAGGAGAGAGCTTCAGTAATCCTTATAGCGCCTGCGTGGCCACGCAGGACTTGGTATGCGGATCTAGTGGACCTGTCCTCTCTGCCACCGTGGAAACTTCCTTTGAGACAGGATCTTCTCATTCAAGGTCCTTTCCAACATCCAAATCTAAATTCTCTGCAGCTGACTGCTTGGAGATTGAACGCTTGATTCTATCTAAGCGAGGATTCTCTGATTCGGTCATCGATACTTTGATACAGGCTCGAAAGCCTGTCACTAGAAAAATCTATCATAAGATATGGCGTAAATATCTTTATTGGTGTGAATCCAAGGGTTACTCATGGAGTAAAGTTAGGATTCCCAGGATTCTATCTTTTCTCCTAGAAGGATTGGAGAAAGGATTATCAGCGAGTTCCTTAAAGGGACAGATTTCTGCTTTGTCAATTTTGCTTCACAAACGTTTGGCAGATGTGCCAGATGTTTAGTCTTTTTGTCAGGCTCTAACTAGAATTAAGCCTGTATTTAGACCAATTACTCCTCCCTGGAGTTTGAATTTAGTTCTTCGAGTTCTTCAAGGGGTTCCGTTTGAACCCATGCATTCCATAGATATTAAATTGTTATCTTGGAAAGTTTTGTTTTTAGTTGCTATTTCTTCTGCTCGAAGAGTTTCTGAGCTTTCAGCGTTACAATGTGATTCGCCTTATCTTATATTTCATTCTGATAAGGTGGTTTTACGTACCAAACCTGGATTTCTTCCTAAGATTGTTTCTAATACGAATATTAATCAGGAAATTGTTCCTTCCTTGTGTCCTAATCCTTCTTCTAAGAAGGAGCGTCTGTTACATAACCTGGACGTGGTCCGTGCCTTGAAGTTTTACTTACAGGCGCCTAAGGATTTCCGTCAATCATCTTCATTGTTTATTCTGGAAAGCGTAGGGGTCAGAAAGCTACGGCTAACTCTCTACCTTTCTTTTTGGCTGAGGAGTATCATCCGCCTGGCATATGAGACTGCTTGACAGCAGCCTCCTGAAAGAATTATGGCTCATTCTACTAGGGCTGTGGCTTCCACATGGGCCTTTAAAAACGATGCTTCTGTTGAACAGATTTGTAAGGCTGCGACTTGGTCGTCCCTTCATACTTTTTCCAAATTTTACAAATTTGATACTTTTGCTTCTTCTGAGGCTGTTTTTGGGAGAAAGGTTCTTCAAGCAGTGGTGCCTTCCATTTAGGTCTCTGTCTTGTCCCTCCCGTTTCATCCGTGTCCTGTAGCTTTGGTATTGTATCCCACAAGTAAGGATGAAATCTGTGGACTCGTCGTATCTTGTAGAATAAAAGGAAATTTATACTTACCTGATAAATTGATTTCTTCTACGATACGACGAGTCCACGGCCCTCCCTGTCATTTTAAGACAGACTATATTTTTTATTTAACAACTTCAGTCACCTCTGCACCTTTTAGCTTTTCCATTCTCTTCCTAAAACCTTCGGTCGAATGACTGGGTGCCACTTCCTGTTAGCAGGAGGATAATATCCCACAAGTAAGGATGAAATCTGTGGACTCGTCGTATCGTAGAAGAAATCAATTTATCAGGTAAGTATAAATTTCATTTTTATCTTCAAAAGCCTTTAGCAGAAGTTGCTCTAGCTGCAAAAAAATGGTCATCAAGGAGCTGTAGAACTTCTTCTTCCCAGTCAGCTAGCACAATGTTAGTCATCTCCTTATATGCAAGATTGATTAAGCACGATGGAAGCTAGTCTCTTGGTATAAAAAGGAAAAACTATTTTGGTTGACAAAGATGATTTAATTAAACCGAAATGTAGGTTACAATACCCAGCTTGGTTCTCATTACCGCTGCATCAGGCCTCAACAGTCTGGTTCTCAGTGCAGGGGTCATAAACGCAGCCAGACTGTATCAACTCATATTACTTGTAGAGTAGCTAGTCTTGAAGTTTGAACGTCTGGATGTCACATTAAGTATCTGATAACCAGCAGATTATCAGTTTCTCTGGAGTAGCTCCAGAAATTGCATCCCGGACACGCTCCTGGTATCTATTTGTTTCATACAGGTGGTAAGAGTCCACAATTCATTGCTCCTGGTAATTATTCTTCCCTACCACTAGGAGGAGGCAAAGATTCCCAAACCCCAGGAGCTCTATAAAATCCCTTCCATCCCACAGGTACCTTAGTGTTGTCTTTACATCTGCTGGAGGAAGGTGAAGAATTAAAATGTGCATATGATTCTTCAGTAAGAGGGGCTATCAGTCTATGTTGAGGCCTATTTTTTCCTCAGAGTACAGTGTTTGTTAGAGGGATGTTTATGGCGTATGGTTAGTGGTTCTGACGTCACTACATTCCACATATATTGGAAAGAATGTGTGCATTGCGATAAAGTATGTTCGCACTTACATGGTGACAAAGTCACTTTTTTTTGTCTGTGCGCATCCTAGAAATTTACATAAACTTAAGTAAATAGTTATCATCACAATTAAAGGTGACTCCTAAATTCATTAACTTACAAACGCAGACAAAGTGTCTAGACTTGCTACTAACCGTCGAAATTTGCTACCCTGTCAGTGTGCATGATTGCACATACATCATCGCATTACACACATTCTTTACAACATATGTGGAATGCAGTGACATCAGTGTGCGCATGCGCACTGATAGGTAGCAAATTTCAACTGGTTTGAACATCAGTTATCATGTGTACTGCAAACCAGCAATGAGCAGCTGAGTGCCATTTTATCAGTTTACCCCATTATTAGTTCATTATTAAAATACATTTTTCTAACTTTTTGCTACGTTTGCCTGCACAATAATGAAATCTGCCACAGGATGGCTCAAATAAATAACTGTATTCTGTAGGAATTTTATGTTGAATGGTTTTCTGTTTTTATTTTGTTTTTGGGTTTTTTTCTGTGTATTTTTTGAGTTCTTGCTAAATTGGTTTAATAACCAGGAATTTATTTTATCAAGTGCCCTTTTTTAAATGTCAGTTTTCTTTAACATACTATATTTTTAAGCTTGCCAGACAGTAAAACTCCACTGTGCCTCGGTGCTTTCATTGTAGTGTAAATATTTCCTCTCTACCATGCAATCAAGTCCAGATGTTGCCTTGTGCAACTTTTGTGAAATGAATGATGTAATGTTTCAACAAGTCATCTTCAACTACCAAGAAATTTAATTTAAAGCAGCATTCCGTCAAATGCAGCATTATTTTTGTAATATGAAATGTACACAGGGCAAGCACTTTTTTGTGGAAAAAAAAATAATCAAAAAACCAAAATATATATAGCAATATTTTTCTAATTTAAAAAAAGTACAGAGAACGGCAACTGGAGAATACAAAAAATAAAAATGACTAAGATTTAAATAAACCCTTGGGATATGAGAGTTAATTTGTTTTTTAAAATAGATTTCTTCAAAACAAAATAGCCGTTTTTTGCACATGTTAATTATTGATTGTACAAATCCCTGATGACACACTGAGGGCCTGATTACATGTGACACTGTAATCTGCTGTGGTATCCTAAAGAATTTGCATGATTCTTTATAAGCTACTGTGAAGCTTCTCCTGTGTCTTCATTGTGTGTGACAGAAAGAAAATACTGTCTCACTGGTGTCTCATCAACATCTACTATTTGTCTCATATTAGACAGTCTGTTGTGTATGAGAAACGCAACAATAAATATACATTTCCACCTAAGAGGTCCTAGGATCCTCTGGCATTTTTGCTTTATCCCAGGAATAAAAGAGATCTAAAATGAACTACTCAGGAAGGGTAACTTAAACACTCAGTATACAGTAAATTGGATCTAAAGGGACATTTAAGACATTACAATTGTAATATAAAAAGAAAATAAAGAAATTCATGTTTAAAGTGAAAGCATAGACTCCAGACATAACACTTTTTCAGTACAGTAGTTTGCATATTCTAGTGTGTCTATTTGGCCTGAGCAGAAAAGGAAACCTAGGTTACTACATGGTAGTAAATGGGGGGGGGGGGGGGAACGAAGTTGCACTGCGAGTATAACCCTTTAGAAACTCTAAATTTTATTGCAACATCCTTAAAATAAACAGATATATAGGGGAGGCCAATTTGAATTGTTGCTTATCGACACACTGATCACTTAATTATAGATCATGGCGGCGTTGGCCAAATTATTTGTACATGCTTTGTTTCAATAAGTTCGATTTAGCATTTATTTAGTGTTTAATGCCCATTTAAGTGACTTTGAACGTGGCATGTTGGTACCAGACGGGCTTGTCTGAGTATTTAAAAAACTGCTGATCTACCTGGATTTATACGCACAACCATCTCTAAGGTTTACAGAGAATGGTCCGAAAAAGAGAAAATATCCACTGAGCGGCAGTTGTGTGGACGAAAATGCCTTGTTGATGTCAGAGGAGAATGGACAGACTGGTTTGAGATGATAGAAAGGCAACAGTAACTCAAATAACCACTCGTTACAACCAAGGTATGCAGAGTACCATCTCTGAACGCACAACATGTCGAACCTTGGTGCAGATTGGCTACAGTAGTAGAAGACCACACCGGGTGCCACTCCTGTCAGCTAAGAACAGCTTACAATTCGTACAGGCTCACCAAAATTGGACAATAGAAGATTGAAAAAACGTTGCCTGGTCTAATGAGAGTCGATTTCAGCTGCAACATTCAGATGTTATGGTCAGAATTTGACGTAAACAACATGAAAGCATGGATCCATCCTGCCTTGTATCAACGGTTCAGGCTGGTGGGGGATATTTTCTTGGCACACATTGGGCCCCTTAGTACCAATTGAGCATTGTTTAAATGCCACGGCCTACCTGAGTTTTGTTGCTGATCATGTCCATCCCTTTATGGCTACAGTGTACCCATCTTCTGATGGCTACTTCCAGCAGGATAATGCACCATGTCACAAAGCTCAAATCATCTCAAACTGGTTTCTTGAACATAACAATGAATTCACTGTACTTCAATGGCTTCCACAGTCACCAGATCTCAATTCAAAAGAGCACCTTTGGGATGTGGTGGAACGGGAGATTAGCATCATGGATGTGCAGCAGACAAATCTGCAGCAACTGCGTGATGCTATCATGTCAATATGGTCCAAAATCTCTGAGGAATGTTTCCAACACCTTGCTGAATCTATGCCACAAAGAATTAAGGCAGTTCTAAAGGCAAAAGGGGGTCCAACCTGGTACTAGCAAGGTGTACCTAATAAAGTGGCCGGTGAGTGTATATCTGTATATATCTATACCTATATATTATATATATATATATATATATATATATATATATATATATATATATATATATATATATATATATATATATATATGTGTGTGTGTGTGTATATAATACATAGTTTTTATGCGCATTTGGTTAGCGCACAAGGGAAAACTGTTTACTTAGAACTTGTGATACGGGTGCACAAAAAGATTAGTCTTAGTGGTGTTAGCCCAGGAGCGATAAATACCGCTTCACTTTTAATCTGGCCCAAAATGTTTTAATAAACACAGGAAAGTTGTCTCTCACCGCTTAATTCTATTTTTTTTTTCCTGGAAAATTTCCCTGAACTTGGAATTTGCAGGTATTGTTCTGTAATCTAAAGTATGAAAATAAAGAAAAAGGGGTGCCACATTTTTAAATTTATTTTATTTGATTTTAACTATTTATTCAATCACTCGTTTTTTTGTCTTTACTTTGTGCAATACATATAGATTAGTGGTTGTGTGCCGCCCATAGTGTTGTTTTTTTTAACACTTCTAGAAATGTAATTGTTCTGGCTTCATTCTCAAACTTTTGTATATATATGTTCCTTGGCAGTTCATGCTGGTTTAAGATCTAACAGATCAGTTGAGTCACAAAGCAACCGATTTTCCTGGCACCTTCTTGAGTGAAAGAATATTTTGGATCTAGTTTTTATATCAGCACAGGCTGGCTTACTACTTCAGTTTTTAAAAGTTATTTCTTAGAATAGATCTTATTAATAAATGAATGGTTTAGCAATGACTGCTTACTTACTGAATCCTTCATTTTTCAGAATAAAGGATTATCTGATAAAGTGAGTTCTATCTTTTATGCAGGCCCAACATATGCATATTATTGAATTCTGTCAGCTCTAAAGAGTTTTCCTGCACAAAAGGTTCCACTTCCCCTGGGGCTATGAACTAATTTCACAAGGGCATTTTACACTTTTTGGGCAGCTAGAACAGACATGTTTGGAAGGATCTATGCATGGTGGAAGTTCTATACTAAGTCAAAGTTGACAGAAATGTTCTCCTTCACATGTTTTCTTCTAATAAAACATTTTCAGCATTTAGCAGAGTTTGTGTTTCCTCTTATCCTGCACCAACAAGAGGCCAAGGGATAAATATACTCACAGAGAGATAAAAGAAGATTATTTAATGAACCATGTTAAAAAGCATCAGTAATAAAAGACTATATATAAAAAATGTAAAAAGCACATATAAATAAAATTACAAATACAGGAATTACAAATACAGGAATATCTTACAGAAGCGGCTCAAAGGGCCAAAGCTGATAATTACAATAAAAACAGAGGTAATAACAGGTGATCAGTGTGAGTGGTACACCAGAATAAGAGTGTATACTAATAAAACAGAATTAGCCTAAGTACAACTGTAGCAAGTGCATCAAGCTTCCTCTCATTTTGTTATTTTTCTTAAATAAGGATGGTATGTATATGTGTGTGTGTAATATATATATATATATATATATATATATATATATACACATATTAGGTTCACAATGATACACCTTTTTACTTCAAGTTTCACACAGCTTTTTAAGCTTAGCTAGGGTTAGTGCAGTGATTCATAACCATCCCAGGACAGACTGTTTCGTGGGTTTTGCAACTCATCAACTGGGAGAAGGTTTGACTCACTGCTGTGTGAAGTTGATTTTGAAGGCAAAATACAACAACATTTAAAATTAGGGGGAGGTAAAAGGTGAGTTTAAAATCATCCAATACGCACAAAATATAGAGAAAATAACTCATTGTGTAGTTCATTAACAATTCTAGACAGGCCAGAAGGCTTGTTTTTCCCACAGAAAACCTCTGAATTACATTGTTTTCAATGCGGCAAAGGATTCTGGGTAAGATATACAAATTAGGTTCACAATGACACACCTTTTTACTTCAAGTCTGCCCTAATTTTAAATGTTGTTGTATTTTGCCCCCGAAATCAACTTCACCCAGCAGTGATTCAAACCTTCTCCCAGTTGATGAGTGGCAAAAACCACGAAACAGTCTGTCCTGGGATGATTGAATCTTAGCTAAGGAAGGCATATTTACATACTGGCTATATTCTTAGAAGGTATGAGAGAGCACTGATTGGCTAAAATGGAAGTCTGTCAGAAGAACTGAAATAAGGGGGCAGTCTGCAGAGGCTTAGATACAAGGTAATCACAGTGGTAAAAAGTATATTAATATAACCGTGTTGGTTATGCAAAACAGGGAAATGGGTAATAAAGGATTTATCTATCTTTTAAAAAAAATATAAATTCTGGAGTAGACTGTCCCTTTAACATTTTATACACTATCTGTATTATGAAACTACAGTTTGGACATTCATGCCCCTTTGACATGTTTGCCAAGGATCATTGCGATATAAAGGAAATTATGAAAAAAATGTGCTTCTGGAGGTTATAAGCATTAAAATGTTAAGTTTTAATTCCCATTAATTTTTTGATTATTATTTTAAAAAAGTGTGATAACATTATTCAGTAATATAACTTATCTGTTTGTTCTTCACACCAGGCTAATGAATGAAAGCCTTAAGGGAGGACTTATAAAATCTCAGGAACTGGCTACTGTTATACACTTTATCAGTAAAAACATACCAGGACATTTGCTGGCATGGGACTTTGTGAAGCAGAACTGGGAACTTATTATTCAGAAGTAAGTATGGTTGTTTAGCTTTGGGATATTTATTTGAAGGCAATTAACATTGTTTTTTTTCCTTCTGGTTTAACAATTCCCTCTTCCGCGGAATCCATAGTTTATGAAGTTATTAATTAGATTACAAACAAACCTAAAGATTTGTAATTTTACACTTGGGTCACTACCACAATTTCTTAATAAGGTTACATTTTTTGTTTATGCAGTCCAAATTTTATAAGCACCTGAATTAACATTGAAGAGTCTTAAGCTATAAAATATACCTCCTATCTGTCTGTCTATGACTCTCTTTCTCTCTCTTTCTCTCTCTCTCTCTCTCTCTCTCTCTCTCTCTCTCTCTCTCTCTCTCTCTCTCTCTCTCTTTTTATATAAACTTATGAATGTGGTTTACCATTAGTAATTGTCACTGTTTATCACTCTCTTTATGTCACTCTATCTCTCTCTATTTCTTTTAATCTCTGGAACTAAGAATACAATTTGAAAAGGAACGTCTCTCTTCTTTCATACAGGTGGTCAACAATCCATTACTCCTGGAAATTACTCTTCCTGGCCACTAAGGAGTGGCAAAGACTCTCAAACTCTAAGAGCCCTATAAACCCTTCCTACCTCCATAGTAACTAGTCTTGTCTTTGCCTCTACTGGAGGTACATGAAGAAGAATGAAGGTGCTCCAGATGTTTTGCTATGAGAAGAGTTCTCAGACTGAGTTGAGGACCATTTTGCCCTCAGATTGCTGCTGATTGACGGAGGGATGTATTTGGCAGTGGCACAATTACACCTTATGGAAGTTAGTCACAAGCCTGCCACTGGTGTCGCAGGGACCTGTCCTTTGCCTCCTCCTGTTTGGTCGTTGGTATATTTCTCCAACATAGGTGTGTCCGGTCCACGGCGTCATCCTTACTTGTGGGATATTCTCTTCCCCAACAGGAAATGGCAAAGAGCCCAGCAAAGCTGGTCACATGATCCCTCCTAGGCTCCGCCTTCCCCAGTCATTCTCTTTGCCGTTGTACAGGCAACATCTCCACGGAGATGGCTTAGAGTTTTTTAGTGTTTAACATTTCATCCGGGGGAGTGGGAACTCCATCCGGAAATCTTTGCCCAAATTACTCAATTGTGGGGCATTCCAGACATGGATCTGATGGCCTCTCGTCAGAACTTCAAGGTTCCTTGCTACGGGTCCAGATCCAGGGATCCCAAGGCGACTCTAGTAGATGCACTAGTAGCACCTTGGACCTTCAAACTAGCTTATGTATTCCCGCCGCTTCCTCTCATCCCCAGGCTGGTAGCCAGGATCAATCAGGAGAGGGCATCGGTGATCTTGATAGCTCCTGCGTGGCCACGCAGGACTTGGTATGCAGACCTGGTGAATATGTCATCGGCTCCACCATGGAAGCTACCTTTGAGACGAGACCTTCTTGTTCAAGGTCCGTTCGAACATCCGAATCTGGTCTCACTCCAACTGACTGCTTGGAGATTGAACGCTTGATCTTATCAAAGCGAGGGTTCTCAGATTCTGTCATTGATACTCTTGTTCAGGCCAGAAAGCCTGTAACTAGAAAAATTTACCACAAAATATGGAAAAAATATATCTGTTGGTGTGAATCTAAAGGATTCCCTTGGGACAAGGTAAAAATTCCTAAGATTCTATCCTTTCTTCAAGAAGGTTTGGAGAAAGGATTATCTGCAAGTTCCTTGAAGGGACAGATTTCTGCCTTGTCTGTGTTACTTCACAAAAAGCTGGCAGCTGTGCCAGATGTTCAAGCCTTTGTTCAGGCTCTGGTTAGAATCAAGCCTGTTTACAAACCTTTGACTCCTCCTTGGAGTCTCAATTTAGTTCTTTCAGTTCTTCAGGGGGTTCCGTTTGAACCCTTACATTCCGTTGATATTAAGTTATTATCTTGGAAAGTTTTGTTTTTGGTTGCAATTTCTTCTGCTAGAAGAGTTTCAGAATTATCTGCTCTGCAGTGTTCTCCTCCTTATCTGGTGTTCCATGCAGATAAGGTGGTTTTACGTACTAAACCTGGTTTTCTTCCGAAAGTTGTTTCTAACAAAAACATTAACCAGGAGATAGTCGTGCCTTCTTTGTGTCCGAATCCAGTTTCAAAGAAGGAACGTTTGTTGCACAATTTGGATGTTGTTCGTGCTCTAAAATTCTATTTAGATGCTACAAAGGATTTTAGACAAACATCTTCCTTGTTTGTTGTTTATTCTGGTAAAAGGAGAGGTCAAAAAGCAACTTCTACCTCTCTCTCTTTTTGGATTAAAAGCATCATCAGATTGGCTTATGAGACTGCCGGACGGCAGCCTCCTGAAAGAATCACAGCTCATTCCACTAGGGCTGTGGCTTCCACATGGGCCTTCAAGAACGAGGCTTCTGTTGATCAGATATGTAAGGCAGCGACTTGGTCTTCACTGCACACTTTTACTAAATTTTACAAGTTTGATACTTTTGCTTCTTCTGAGGCTATTTTTGGGAGAAAGGTTTTGCAAGCCGTGGTGCCTTCCATCTAGGTGACCTGATTTGCTCCCTCCCTTCATCCGTGTCCTAAAGCT
Source organism: Bombina bombina (assembly GCF_027579735.1). Lineage (NCBI taxonomy): Eukaryota > Metazoa > Chordata > Amphibia > Anura > Bombinatoridae > Bombina > Bombina bombina. Next base: position 244,709,109 of record NC_069500.1, read on the forward strand.
TTGGTATTGGTTCCCACAAGTAAGGATGACGCCGTGGACCGGACACACCTATGTTGGAGAAAACAGAATTTATGTTTACCTGATAAATTACTTTCTCCAACGGTGTGTCCGGTCCACGGCCCGCCCTGGTTTTTTAATCAGGTCTGATAATTTATTTTCTTTAACTACAGTCACCACGGTATCATATGGTTTCTCCTATGCAAATATTCCTCCTTTACGTCGGTCGAATGACTGGGGAAGGCGGAGCCTAGGAGGGATCATGTGACCAGCTTTGCTGGGCTCTTTGCCATTTCCTGTTGGGGAAGAGAATATCCCACAAGTAAGGATGACGCCGTGGACCGGACACACCGTTGGAGAAAGTAATTTATCAGGTAAACATAAATTCTGTTTTTATTCTTCCAAGGGTGAGTGTCAGGATTAGAAGAAGAGGTGTTGTAAGTCATTCTGATTGCTCCAGCTTGGGCTTGCAGGACTTTGTTTGCAGACTTAAAGGACCAGTCAACACTGTAGATTTGCATAATCAACAAATGCAAGATAACAAGACAATGCAATAGCACTTAGTCTGAACTTCAAATGAGTAGTAGATTTTTTTTCTGACAATTTTAAAAGTTATATCTTTTTTAACTCCCCCTGTACCATGTGACAGCCATCAGCCAATCACAAATGCATACACGTACCATGTGACGGCAATCAGCCATTCACAAATGCATACACACTTATTCTTGCACATGCTCAGTAGGAGCTAGTGACTCAAAAAGTTTAAATATAAAAAGACTGTGCACATTTTGTTAATGGAAGTAAATTAGAAAGTTGTTTAAAATTGCATGTTCTATCTGAATAATGAAAGTTTAATTTTGATTGAGTGTCCCTTTAATTCAGATGTCCAGCTGTCCTCTGTTGCCACTTTTTGCCAAGACCTTCTATCTCAAGGTCCTTTTTTCTATTAGGACTCAAATCTCTAAGCTTGATGGCATCGAGATTGAACAGTTAGTTCTTAAGACAGGAAAGTTTTTCTGATTCTGAGTTTTTAATTCAGACTCATAAGCCTGTGACTAGTTTTATCATAAAGTATGCAAGACCTTCATTTCCTAGTGTGTGGATCAGGGTTTTTATTTCCTTGTATTCTTTTAGAATTCCTAGGTTTTTGCATTTTCTTCAGGATGGTTTAGGTAAGGTTTAATCCACTATTTCTTTGAAAGGTCAGATTTCTGCTCTTTCAGTTTTGTTTCACAGGAAGATTGCTAATCTTCCTGATATTCAGTGTTTTGTTCAGGCGTTAGGATTAAGCCTGTTAGTAAGCCAATTTCTCCATCTAGGGACCCTAATTTGCTTCTAAAGGTCTTGCAAGCTTTCTTTTGAGCATATGCATAAGGTAGATATTGTCTGCTCTTTCTTGTGGTCTTCCTTATCTTATTTTTAATCAAGATAAGGCAGTGTTGAGGACTAGTTTTATTTCTTGTCTAAAGTGATGACTATTATAATCAGATGATTATTGTTTCTTCTTTTTGTTTTAATCGTAGACTTTTAAGCAAAGGCTACTTAATAAATTTTGGATGAGAGAGTTTTGATATATTATCTACAGGCTACTAAGGATTTTTGACAGTCTTCTAGTCTGTTTTTTTGTCATCTTTTTTCTGGTTCTAGAAAAGGACAAAAAGTTAGGGCTTTGGCTTATTGGTTGAAGCTATTGATTCAAAGGGTTTATTTAGAGGTAAGGCAGTCTCCACCTAGTCTGTTCACGGCCCATTCTACCAGATCAGTTGCTTCATCATGGGCCTTAAGGAATAAGGCTTTTGTTGATTCAGATTTTTAGGCAGCTATCTGGTCTTCTTTTCATACTTTTGCTAAATTCTATCATTTCCTTCCATAAGGCAGGGAGAGTCCATGACTTAATTCCTTACAGTTGGGAAATACAACACCTGGCCACCAGGAGGAGGCAAAGACACCCCAGCCAAAGGCTTTAATATCCCTCCCACTTCCCCTATCCCCCAGTCATTCTTTGCCTTCTCGTCACTATAGGAGGTGGCAGAGAAGTGTCAGAAGATTGGGATAGTCCTGTAATGGGTAGTTTCCCTTCGAGAAAGGACTGGAGTTTTAAGTAATCTTGTCAACTTTTCAGTGAGAGTATTAATGAAATTTAGAGTCTGGAGATGCAGGGAAAGTTTTTCTGCGAACCCATCCAGACTGTTGCTAACAGCTCCTGAGCAATCAGGCTTGGAACAAACAGGTTTCCCTTTTTCGTTTTTGAAGTGTTGCGCAGCTCATAATAGCTTGGTGCCCTTTTTCATAGCAGGGGAAGTCCTGTTTTACGTACCACGTGACCAGCTGCGGTCTCTTACATTTCCTAGGATCCTGCTGCAGACATCACTCCTGAGGAGAGCGTTTTCACTGTTAGCTGTCAGGGTCTAGGATGTGCTGAGTGCCCCAGCCATTGGGAGTATTAACGGGCCGTTTTTTAAATAAAAGCGTTTCTTTTTGATTGTCCTTCTGTGGGTATATACAAAGCTATGGAGGACTCTGATAATCCTTTAGAAGGTTCCGCTCTTTCTGTACTGATAATAATTTCTTTTTATATTGTGCGGAGGCTGTGGTTTGAGACTTCAGTTTCTAAACCTCCTTTAGTGGAGGAATCCTCCTTTAGATTTAAAATTGAGCATCTGCATTTTTTATTAAAGGAGGTTCTGTCTACTCTAGAGGTTCCAGAGGCTACACTCCCTGAGGAGCCTAAGATCCCTCAATTAGACAGGGTTTACGAAGATAGAAAGGTCCCTCTGACTTTTCTTGTGCCAGTTAAGATGATGAACATTATTAGTAAGGAATGGGAAAGAGTAGGAAGTTCTTTTTCCCCCTCGTCTACTTTTAAAAAATTATTCCCGGTTCCTGACTCTCAATTAGATTTGTGGGGCTTTTTTATTTCAACCAGTGGCAGCTGTAGCCACGGTTGCTGGAGCAGCTACCTACTGGTGCGTCACTCTGTCGGAGCTCATAGAGGTGGAGACTCTCCTCGAGGATAATCAGGAGAGAATTAAGGCAATGAGAATTGCTAACTCTATCTGTGAATATGCAGATTATTTGCATAAATGCAAAGGCTGCTGGCTTTGTGGTACTAGCCCGCCGGGCTCTCTGGTTAAAGTCTTGATCTGTGGATATGACTTCTAAATCTAGACTTCTTTCTCTTCCCTTCAAGGGGAAGATTTTATTCGGTCCAGGGCTGGACTCCATTATCTCTACGGTTTCTGGGGGGAAAGGTGCCTTTCAACCGCAGGATAAGAAGAATAGGCTTAAGGGACGGCAACTGTCTAATTTTCGTTCCTTTTATGCTGACAAGTCACAATGACAACAGTCCTCTTCCAAGTCCGAGCAGCCCAAGAGTACTTGGAAGTCGGCTCACTCCTGGAATAAGTCCAAACAGACTAAGAAGCCTGCCCAGAAAAAATCGGCATGAAGGGCGGGATCAGATTGAGTAGGGGGCAGACTGTCTCTTTTTTCAGACGCTTGGTTCCAGGATTTACAGGATCCTTGGGTCCTGGAGGTTGTATCTCAAGGATACAGGATAGGATTCAAGTCTCATCCACCCAGGGGCAGATTCCTACTCTCCAGTCTTTCGACAAGACCAGAAAAGAGGGCTGCCTTCTTAATTGTCCCGGTAACTACAGCAGAAAGAGGTTTGGGTTTTTTTTTCAAACCTTTTTGTGGTTCCAAAGAAGAGGGAACTTTCATCTAATTCTGGACCTAAAGTGCCTAAACAAGTTTCTGAGTGTTCCCTCTTTCAAGATGGAGACAATGTGGTCAATCCTGCCTCTGTTTCAGGAAGGACAGTTTATGACCACAATAGACCTGAAGGATACATACCTTTACATCCCGATTCACAGGGAACATTTTCAGTTCCTGAGGTTTGCTTTTCTAGATCAGCACTTCCAGTTCATAGCTCTTCTGTTTGGCCTAGCTACTGCTCCAAGGATATTTACAAAGGTTCTGGGGGCTCTTCTAGCTGTTGCCAGAACACAAGGAATTGCAGTAGCGCCTTACCTGGACGATATCTTTGTACAGGCACCATCTTTTCATCTAGCGGAGGAACATTCGGACTCCCTTCTTATTCTTCTTTGATCACATGGATGGAAGATAAACTTGGAAAAGAGTTCTCTTACTCCAAGTACAAGGGTGAATTTCCTGGGAACTATAATAGACTGCATATCCATGAAAATATTCCTCACAGATCAGAGATGTTGCAAGCTAACTTCTGCATGTCTTGCCCTCCAGGCCTCCTCGAGACCCTCAGTGGCTCAGTGTATGGAGGTAATCGGACCCATGGTATCCTGCATGGACATCATTACTTTTGCCAGATTCCATCTCAGACCCTTACAACTATGCATGCTGAGACAATGGAACAGCGACCATTCAGATCTGTCTCAACAAATTGTGCTGGACAGTCTGCCGAGAGACCCGCTCTCCTGGTGGCTTTGTCCAGATCATCTGTCCCAAGGCTTTTTGAGACTGTTCTGGGAGATTGTGACTACGGACGCAAGCCTTTCCGGCTGGGTAGCTGTTTGGGGTGCCAAGAAGGCACAAGGTCTGTGGACTCAGGAGGAGTCCTCCCTTCTGATAAATATTTTGGAACTCCTGGCAATCTTCAATGCTTTGAAGGCTTGGCCCCTTCTGGTTTTGTCCGAGTTTAACAGATTCCAATCAGACAATATAACCTTGGTTGCCTAAATCAACCATCAAGGGGGAACGAGAAGTTCCTTGAAGATGAGAGAAGTATCTCAGATACTAGAGTGGGTGGAGACTCACAAATGTACGCTGTCAGCAATCCACATTCCAGGTGTGGACAACTAGGAAGAAGACTTCCTCAGCAGACAATCATTTCACCCAGGGGAATGGTCTCTTCACCCGAGGTGTTTGTAGAGATATGCAGCGAGTGGGAGATGCCGGAGATAGATCTCATGGCATCCCGCCTCAATACCAAGCTACCCAGGTACGGGTTGAGGTCGAGGGATCCTCAGGCGGAATTGATAGATGCCCTATAAGTATCATGTCTCAGTCTCATATATCTTTTTCCTCCATTACCGCTTCTCCTTCGTGTGGAGGCTTGCATCAAGCAGGAGCGAGCAGCTGTGATTCTTATTGCTCCATCGTGGCCGCGAAGGACGTGGTTTGTGGATCTGGTGGGGATGTCCTTATCTCCTCAGTGGAGGTTACCTTGTCTCCGAGATCTGCTAAAACATGGTTCCTTCGTTCATCAAAATCTAGATTCTCGAGGCTGACTAAGTGGAGATTGAATGCTTAGTCTTAGCCAAAAGAGGGTTCTCTGAGCGTTTTATCGACACTCTGGTTCATGCTCGTAAGCCATTCGTCGTATCTACCATCAAGTGTGGAGGACGTACTTGTACTGGTGTGAAGAGCATGGCTTTTCCTGGCATAAGGTTAAGGTTGCCAGAATTTTATCTTTTCTCCAGGATGGACTGAAGAAGGGCCTATCTGCTAGTTATCAGATATCGGCCCTGTTGGTGTTACTGCACAAAAGATTGTCTGAGCTTCCAGATGTGCAGTACTTTGTTAAGGCTCTAGCTAGGTTCGGACCCGTGTTTAGATCTGGGGCTCCGCCTTGGAGCCCCAATCTTGTTCTTGGTGTTTTGCAGCAGGCTCTGTTTGAGCCTATGCATATGGTTGACATTAAATTGTTATCTTGGAAGGTTCTTTTTTTGTTGGCTATTGCCTCTGCGCGCAGTTTCTGAGATTTCTGGTTCTTCATGCTGGTAAAGCGGTTTTACGCACTAAACTCGGGTTCCTCCCTAAGGTGGTGTCGAATCGTAGCATTAATCAAGAAATTGTTTTCTTTTTAATGACACGATGAGTCCACGGATCATTTAATTACTACTGGGAATACCACTCCTGCCCAGCAGGAGGCGGCAAAGAGCACCACAGCAAAGCTGATAAATATCATCTCCCTTCCCTCCCACCCCAGTCATTCTCTTTGCCTACGTTAGAGCTAGGAAGTGGTAAAGTTAGGTGTTAGAAAAAGATTCTTCAATCAAGAGTTTATTATTTTTTAAGTAGTGCAAGATTGTGCTGCTTTGTCCTAGGGTGTAGCCGTAGTCCATATTTGTCTCTTCAGTAGAGCAGTGGTGGCTTTAGAGCAATGGGAACTTGTGGGACATAATTCTCACTGCGCCTCCCATATACTGATGCTGCCCTAACCCTGAAAACCTTTCTTTTGTTAAACAGGTCCATGTGAGGGAAAGGACCTCTCAAACCTGGGAGCTGCCTTGCTGTCAGGCAGAATATGAGGTAAGTGCTGGCTTTATTTTCTGGGGGTAGGAAGAACTCAGAAAAAGTTGGGCACTTTATTTATTAAATGTGACAGACCTCATTGGAATTAGGCTCTTATAAGATGCATAGTTTCTTCTAGGGACATAGGAGACACTATGGGCAGCTTAGACGCAGGCACTGGGGCTGGATTTAGCGTGGTGGTTTCACATCTCCTGGCGGTTTCATAATTAATAATCGCCGACCGGGAGATGACTTATTGGCACGCCCGTGATGGGCGGTACTAGAGGAAGCGGCAATTGATTGCGCGCCTTTTCTGTTCACTTTCTGCTTCATTGTAGGGTGAAGTTGTACATCTTCCTGTCATACTACGCATTTTCTGATATATATGAGTGTTTAAGACCGGAGACCGACTTCTGCAACTGCTGCTAGATTCCGGTTGTGTTCGTGGGGAAACAGCTCCTACTCAGAGGAAGGTAGGCACCTCAGAAAAGTACTGCTGAGGTGTAGAGGTGTTCTGCAGGGTTATTTAAACGTTTTAGCCTCTATACACTTAAAATTATTAAAGGGGTAAAAAAGTTACAGTTTAAAATTTAAAGTGACAGTAAAAAATGTTTGTTTTTGACTTTTATTAATAAAATGTAATCCTTTTATGATAAATTGATTTATTGTGAGTCAAGATGGACCAAGAGGCTCTGCAAGATGCCACCTGTTCTTTGTGTTTTAATGCCAATGTGGAACCACCGATCCCTTTCTGTTCCTCTTGTATTGAGAGAACTTTAAACTATAGGGATAGAATTTTTTTCTGAGCCAACATTTTCTAAAGAGGATGCTGTTCAGGAATCTAATGACAATGTACAATATATGCCGCTGCTTTCTCCTCAAGCGTCCCAAATTTTACTGCCCTCACATGCAGTGCCCTGCGCTTCCTCTCTAACTCCTTCTGAAGTTACTTTGCAAGACATCACTTCTCTCATGTCTTCTGCAGTTTCTGATGCGTTGTCTGCTTTTCCCATGTTGCAGGGAAAGCGTAAGAGGAAAAACAGACATTCAGTAAGCGAGGTTTCTGACGCAGTTGTTGCTATTTTGAATGCCCCCTCCCAGAAGCCTGAGGAGGATACCTTAGTAGCATCTGAAGGTGAAATTTCAGATTCTGATGGTGTAATTCCTCTTGCTGATACTGAAGTTGTATCTGTCAGGTTTAAGCTAGAACACCTCCGTCTGTTACTCAAGGAGGTTTTAGCTACATTGGACGACAGCGACACCACGGTCGTAGTTAATCGTAAGAAATCCAGTAAGCTAAACAAATATTTTTATGTATCTTCCTTGGTGGAGGTTTTTCCTGTACCAGATCGAGCTACTGAGATCATTGCTAAAGGAATGGGAGAGACCGGGTATCCCTTTTTCTCCATCTCCTATATTTAAAAAGATGTTTCCTATAGCGGACTCTATAAAGGAGTCTTGGCAAACAATACCCAAGGTGGAAGGGGCAGTTTCCACTCTGGCCAAGAGAACTACTATACCCATAGAGGATAGTTGTGCCTTTAAGGATCCTATGGATAAAATATTAGAGGGGTTACTCAAGAAGATGTATGTACACCAGGGTTTACAATGGCAACCTGCAGTGTGCATTGCTACCGTCACTAGCGCAGCGGCATATTGGTGTGATGCATTGTCTGATGCAATCAGGACAGACACTCCCCTTGATGAGATCCAGGATAGGATAAAAGCTCTTAAGTTAGCTAATTCCTTTATTACTGATGCTTCCCTACAGGTTATCAAACTGGGAGCAAAAATCTCAGGTTTTGCTGTTCTAGCCCGCAGAGCCTTATGGTTAAAACCTTGGTCTGCGGATGTGTCATCTAAGTCTGAACTTTTAGCGATTTGTTACAAAGGAAAGACCTTGTTTGGACCGGGCTTGACGGAAATAACTTCTGATATTACGGGATGAAAGGGTTATCTTCTCCCTCAGGATAAGAGAAACAAGCCAAAGGAACGTCAGAGTAATTTTGTTCCTTTCGAAATTTCAAGGGAAATTCTTCCGCTTCCTCTTCCAAGCAAGATCAGTCTAAACCTTCCTGGAGACCCAATCAGTCTTGGAATAGGGGAAAACAATCCAAGAAGCCTGCTATTGAATCAAAGACAGAATGAAGGGCCTGCCCCCAATCCAGGAGCGGTCCTTGTAGGGGGCAGACTTTCCTTTTTCGCTCAGGCTTGGGTTCGAGATGTTCAGGATCCCTGGGCAGTAGACATAGTGTCCCAGGGATACAAACTAGAGTTCAAAAGTTTTCTTCCCAGAGGCAGTTTTCTGCTTTCAAGATTATCTGTAGACCAGACAAAAATAGAGGCATTCTTACACTGTGTAATCGACCTCTCCGACCTGGTAGTGATAGTTCCTGTTCCGATGCAGGAACGGGGTCTGGGGTTTTATTCCAATCTGTTCGTGGTTCCCAAAAAAGAGGGAACTTTCTGGCCAATTTTAGATCTCAAGAGTCTAATCAAATTTCTCAGAGTACCATCCTTCAAGATGAAAACTATTCGTTCCATTCTCCCTTTGGTCCAAGAGGGTCAAAACTATTTGTTCCATTCTCCCTTTGGTCCAAGAGGGTCAATTTATGACAACAGTGGATTTAAAGGATGCGTACCTGCATGTTCCCATTCACAGGGATCATCACAAGTTTCTAAGGTTTGCTTTTCTAGACAAACACTTTCAATTTGTGGCTCTTCCTTTCGGTCTTGCCACAGCTCCCAGAATTTTCTCAAAGGTTCTGGGATCCCTGTTAGCGGTGCTCCGATTAAGGGGCATTGCAGTGGCGCCCTGTCTGGACGACATCCTGGTCCAGGCGCCATCCTTTCAACAAGAAAGGTCCCACACAGAAATGTTGTTATCCTTCCTGCAAACTCACGGATGGAAGGTAAATTTGGAAAAGAGCTCCCTAGTTCCAAATACAAGGGTAATTTTCTTGGTAATAAAAGAGAAGAAGTGCGGGGCGTATCTATAAGACCTATCTCAATAACTTCGTAGGTCAAATATCAAATGTAGAAAAAACAGTACTTTGCGTTACCATATATACTAGATTACTTGTGAGCACACCATCCAAAACGACCAATATAAATATCACTGTTTCTGTAATGTTTAACTGATACTGACCCAAACCTCAAAGCAATGCAAGAGATAGTCTCACCTCATAACCAATCCAGGCTGGCCCCCTTGTCCTTATTCAATGCGGCTGCTTCAGGTGGAACCGCCGGCTTCAGGCACAGTCACAACTTATGTAGCGTGTAACTGCTCCCAACGCTTACACAGCGTGGCCGCTTAGCAGGTTCGCTCACCACTCGATCAAGCCGCACATTCACCCGATTGGTTCCGAGGAAGGGGAGAGAGGTGACGTCAGCGATGACGTGTCAGCGTACTGATATCCAATGGAAGTAGGTAAGATGGAGGTGTGTCGCTCAGCTCACAGTAGGATTGGATAGCGATCCATAATCCCACAAAATAGTGTAGATATTCCAAGTAGCTCGTCTGGACGCAAGGTTAATCGGCACAACATAGCAATGGTCTGTGCTAGCTGGTGATGGTATCAAAAAAAGCAGGAGGTGCGGACAGTCCATATAATAAAAACAAGTATTTATTGGTTCAAAAATAACGTTAAAATACAGGAACAAGCTGGTGTGGACAGAGTAGGTGCATCACCTAAACAGGCTTACACGTTTCGGCGTTTGCCGTAGTCATAGCCATAGGTGTAGGGTGTCTCCCCTGTCTTATGTAGCACATGTTAAACTCTCATTGTTTAATAGATAATCAAGCAAAAAACAACATAAATACGCCCTCTCATGTTAGAGACCTTGCACAGTGAACGTTAATGTCAAAGTATGTTACATTAAATTCTGATACTTTGGACTAGAACACATATAAAAAGGGACAATGAAAGGTGAATACTGACTCAGCACCCTCTCATCATAAATAAGATAGTGTTTAGAAAAACATAATGGTGAAAAGATTAAGAAATGGGTTAGTTGAGCAAAACATACTCCAACCATATCTTAAATACAGAATAATATATACATATATCACCCTTTGATTTTAAAGGCATCAAGATAAAATATATAGAAAAATCTATACAAACTCTTATATTGATGGTTACATTAGAAATATTTAAGAAACAATGACAACATGCCTCATTACTGCATATTATTACATATGTCTACAATCAACAGATGACCCTCAATTTCACAGTATATTCATAGTGTTCATTATTAACAAGTTATTTTATATAGGTACAATATATCTGACACAAAATTCACCTGACCTAGGTATCAATTACAAGCAGATAGAAACTGTATTTACCATAAAGTCGCTAATATGAAAATATATGCTAAACATAATGGAAATCCAAAAGCAAATATACCTTTAACTATACCTTTGTCACAGTCATAAATAGATCGCTACAATTGTGAAGTCAATCAGATTTAGAGAATCAAATATTAGAAAAATATGACACTTAACATTGAACAATGTACCGTTATGGTGTAAATGTTGAAGAAGGTGTTAAATAATGGTGTTAAATATCAGAGGTATAACGGTACATAAGAAATAGAATGTCTCAGGCCAGATATTAGACCAAACGTAGAGATGCACTAGACTTCAGGTGACTCTAGAAAACCATAACAGCTGGACAATATTTTTATATAGAAATCATTTTAATGTTTCTTTATTCCCAAAAATTAATAAGGTCATACTTAGAGTTAAGACCCTTGGGAATTCGTGTCTCCAGCTTAAAAATCCAGTACATCTCCCGTTTTGCCAATATCTTCTCTCTATCGCCACCCTCTTAGGTGGTAGTACTTTCTCAATAATGCACCATCTAAGGGAATCAACATTTTTATTATGTCTGGTGGCAAAGTGTTGCACCAAAGGTGTGGCTGCTTTCCCTAATGTGAGAGTGGACAGGTGTTCTCTAATTCTAGAGTTGGCATCTCTCCCCGTGAGTCCTACATACTGGATGTGACATAATGTGCATTCTAGAAGATAAACAATACACTCTGCAGTGCAGTTTAAACGAGAGTTAATATCAAAACTCTCTCCTGTCACACATGATTTAAACCTAGTAGTAATAAATGCAAAATCACAGGGCCTACATTTTCTGTGCCCACATCTGAACATTCCCGGATGTCTTAACCAAGAAGACTCCGAGTTGTCAATCTGTTTTAACTGAGTGGGTGCTAGTCTTGTAGGCAGAGTGTAATTTTTGCGGTATGAACATCTGAGACCATTCCTGGCTGTTTCTTGTAGGGCATCATCAGCCACTAAAAGTGCAAAGTGCTTCTTAATTATAGCACAAATTTGAGAATATTGGGAACTGTACCCTGTCACAAAATAAACACCCTCAGTACCTGTAGATCTACGCAGCGATCCATCATTAGTGATTAAAGTTTGTCTGTCAATAACATCCACCTCTTTCCTGGCTCTTAAGATGTCTCTGTTAGGGTATTTTCTTTCCTTCAACCTTTTTTCCAGATCATCTGCGGCCTCTGAATAATTTCTGGGATTACTACAATTGTGCTTAAGTCTCGTAAATTGTCCCTTTGCCACCGCATATCTTACATGGTCAGGATGGCTGCTGGTAGCATGGAGGAGGGTATTCCCTGATATTGGTTTGCGGTAAACAGTGGAATCAATAATACCATTTTCATTAATAATTAGTGTCAAGGAAATTAATGGACACTGAATTGTATTCAAATGTGAACCACAAACCATCACTGTTATTATTGAGATAACCCACAAAATCTCCAATAAGATGCTCAGGACCACACCAAATCAGTAGCAGGTCATCAATAAAGCGTCTGTACATTTTAATGTACTGTCGATAGGAATTTCTTTCCCCAAAGATGTGTGCCATTCCCACCACCCCAGCACTAAATTGGCATGTGTATCACCATGTAAGATATGCAGTGGCAAAGGGACAATTTACGAGACTTAAGCGCAATTGTAGTAATCCCAGAAATTATTCAGAGGCCGCAGATGATCTGGAAAAAAGGTTGAAGGAAAGAAAATACCCTAACAGAGACATCTTAAGAGCCAGGAAAGAGGTGGATGTTATTGACAGACAAACTTTAATCACTAATGATAGATCGCTGCGTAGATCTACAGGTACTGAGGGTGTTTATTTTGTGACAGGGTACAGTTCCCAATATTCTCAAATGTGTGCTATAATTAAGAAGCACTTTGCACTTTTAGTGGCTGATGATGCCCTACAAGAAACAGCCAGGAATGGTCTCAGATGTTCATACCGCAAAAATTACACTCTGGGTACAAGACTAACAGCCACTCAGTTAAAACAGATTTACAACTCGGAGTCTTCTTGGTTAAGACATCCGGGTATGTTAAGATGTGGGCATAGAAAATGTAGGCCCTTTGATTTTGCATTTATTACTACTAGGTTTAAATCATGTGTGACAGGAGAGCGTTTTGATATTAACTCTTGTTTAAACTGCACTGCAGAGTGTATTGTTTATGTTCTAGAATGCACATTATGTCACATCCAGTATGTAGGACTCACGGGGAGAGATGCCAACTCTAGAATTAGAGAACACCTGTCCACTCTCACATTAGGGAAAGCAGCCACACCTTTGGTGCAACACTTTGCCACCAGACATAATAAAAATGTTGATTCCCTTAGATGGTGCATTATTGAGAAAGTAGTACCACCTAAGAGGGGTGGTGATAGAGAGAAGATTTTGGCAAAACGGGAGATGTACTGGATTTTTAAGCTGGAGACACGAATTCCCAAGGGTCTTAACTCTAAGTATGACCTTATTAATTTTTGGGAATAAAGAAACATTAAAATGATTTCTATATAAAAATATTGTCCAGCTGTTATGGTTTTCTAGAGTCACCTGAAGTCTAGTGCATCTCTACGTTTGGTCTAATATCTGGCCTGAGACATACTATTTCTTATGTACCGTTATACCTCTGATATTTAACACCATTATTTAACACCTTCTTCAACCTTTACACCATAACGGTACATTGTTCAATGTTAAGTGTCATATTTTTCTAATATTTGATTCTCTAAATCTGATTGACTTCACACTTGTAGCGATCTATTTATGTAAGATATTCTTAAGATTTTTTATACAGCACATTTTTCTTAACTTGACTGTGACAAAGGTATAGTTAAAGGTATATTTGCTTTTGGATTTCCATTATGTTTAGCATATATTTTCATATTAACGACTTTATGGTAAATACAGTTTCTATCTGCTTGTAATTGATACCTAGGTCAGGTGAATTTTGTGTCAGATATATTGTACCTATATAAAATAACTTGTTAATAATGAACACTATGAATATACTGTGAAATTGAGGGTCATATGTTGATTGTAGACATATGTAATAATATGCAGTAATGAGGCATGTTGTCATTGTTTCTTAAATATTTCTAATGTAACCATCAATATAAGAGTTTGTATAGATTTTTCTATATATTTTATCTTGATGCCTTTAAAATCAAAGGGTGATATATGTATATATTATTCTGTATTTAAGATATGGTTGGAGTATGTTTTGCTCAACTAACCCATTTCTTAATCTTTTCACCATTATGTTTTTCTAAACACTATCTTATTTATGATGAGAGGGTGCTGAGTCAGTATTCACCTTTCATTGTCCCTTTTTATATGTGTTCTAGTCCAAAGTATCAGAATTTAATGTAACATACTTTGACATTAACGTTCACTGTGCAAGGTCTCTAACATAAGAGTGGGCATATTTATGTTGTTTTTTGCTTGATTATCTATTAAACAATGAGAGTTTAACATGTGCTAGATAAGACAGGGGAGACACCCTACACCTATGGCTATGACTACGGCAAACGCCAAAACGCGTAAGCCTGTTTAGGTGATGCACCTACTCTATCCACACCAGCTTGTTCCTGTATTTTAACGTTATTTTTGAACCAATAAATACGTGTTTCTTTCATGTAATTAGCAAGAGTCCATGAGCTAGTGACGTATGGTATATACATTCCTACCAGGTGGGGCAAAGTTTCCCAAACCTCAAAATGCCTACAAATACACCCCTCACCACACCCACAAATCTGTTTTACAAACTTTGCCTCCTATGGAGGTGGTGAAGTAAGTTTGTGCTAGATTCTACGTTGATATGCGCTCCGCAGCAGGTTGGAGCCCGGTTTTCCTCTCAGCGTGCAGTGAATGTCAGAGGGATGTGAGGAGAGTATTGCCGGTTTGAATTCAATGATCTCCTTCTACGGGGTCTATTTCATAGGTTCTCTGTTATCGGTCGTAGAGATTCATCTCTTACCTGCCTTTTCAGATCGACGATATACTCTTATATATATATATATATATATATATACCATTTCCTCTGCTGATTTTCGTTTCAGTACTGGTTTGGCTTTCTACAAACATGTAGATGAGTGTCCTGGGGTAAGTAAGTCTTATTTTCTGTGACACTCTAAGCTATGGTTGGGCACTTTTTTAATAAAGTTCTAAATATATGTATTCAAACATTTATTTGCCTTGACTCAGGATGTTCAACATTCCTTATTTTCAGACAGTCAGTTTCATATTTGGGATAATGCATTTGAATCAATCATTTTTCTTACCTTAAAAATTTGACTTTTTTTCCCTGTGGGCTGTTAGGCTCGCGGGGGCTGAAAATGCTTCATTTTATTGCGTCATTCTTGGCGCAAAAAATATTTTCTGTTTCCGGCGTCATAGGTGTCGCCGGAAGTTGCGTCATTTTTGACGTTCTTTTGCGCCAAAAATGTCGGCGTTCCGGACGTGGCGTCATTTTTGGCGCCAAAAGCATTTAGGCGCCAAATAATGTGGGCGTCTTATTTGGCGCTAAAAAATATGGGCGTCGCTTTTGTCTCCACATTATTTAAGTCTCATTTTTCTTTGCTTCTGGTTGCTAGAAGCTTGTTCCTTGGCATTTTTTTCCTATTCCTGAAACTGTCATTTAAGGAATTTGATCAATTTTGCTTTATATGTTGTTTTTTCTCTTACATATTGCAAGATGTCTCACGTTGCATCTGAGTCAGAAGATACTTCAGGGAAATCGCTGTCTGGTGCTGGAACTACCAAAGCTAAGTGTATCTGCTGTAAACTTTTGGTAGCTGTTCCTCCAGCTGTTGTTTGTATTAATTGTCATGACAAACTTGTTAATGCAGATAATATTTCCTTTAGTAATGTACCATTACCTGTTGCAGTTCCTTCAACATCTAATGTTCAGAGTGTTCCTGATAACATAAGAGATTTTGTTTCTGAATCCATCAAGAAGGCTATGTCTGTTATTCCTCCTTCTAGTAAACATAAAAAATCTTTTAAAACTTCTCTTTATACAGATGAATTTTTAAATGAACATCATCATTCTGATTCTAATGACTCTTCTGGTTCAGAGGATTCTGTCTCAGAGGTTGATGCTGATAAATCTTCATATTTATTTAAAATGGAATTTATTCATTCTTTACTTAAAGAAGTACTAATTGCTTTAGAAATTGAGGATTCTGGTCCTCTTGATACTAAATCTAAACGTTTAGATAAGGTCTTTAAATCTTCTGTGGTTATTCCAGAAGTTTTTCCTGTTCCTGGTGCTATTTCTGAAGTAATTTCCAGAGAATGGAATAATTTGGGTAATTCATTTACTCCTTCTAAACGTTTTAAGCAATTATATCCTGTGCCGTCTGACAGATTAGAATTTTGGGACAAAATCCCTAAAGTTGATGGGGCTATTTCTACCCTTGCTAAACGTACTACTATTCCTACGTCAGATGGTACTTCGTTTAAGGATCCTTTAGATAGGAAAATTGAATCCTTTCTAAGAAAAGCTTATCTGTGTTCAGGTAATCTTCTTAGACCTGCTATATCATTGGCTGATGTTGCTGCAGCTTCAACTTTTTGGTTGGAAACTTTAGCGCAACAAGTAACAGATCATGATTCTCATAATATTATTATTCTTCTTCAACATGCTAATAATTTTATCTGTGATGCCATTTTTGATATTATCAGAGTTGATGTCAGGTTTATGTCTCTAGCTATTTTTAGCTAGAAGAGCTTTATGGCTTAAAACTTGGAATGCTGATATGTCTTCTAAATCGACTCTACTTTCCATTTCTTTCCAGGGTAACAAATTATTTGGTTCTCAGTTGGATTCTATTATCTCAACTGTTACTGGTGGGAAAGGAACTTTTTTACCACAGGATAAAAAATCTACGGGTAAAAACAAAAAAAATAATCGTTTTCGTTCCTTTCGTTTCAACAAAGAACAAAAGCCTGATCCTTCATCCTCAGGAGCAGTTTCAGTTTGGAAACCATCTCCAGTCTGGAATAAATCCAAGCCTTCTAGAAAAGCAAAGCCAGCTTCTAAGTCCACATGAAGGTGCGGCCCTCATTCCAGGTCAGCTGGTAGGGGGCAGGTTACGTTTTTTCAAAGAAATTTGGATCAATTCTGTTCACAATCTTTGGATTCAGAACATTGTTTCAGAAGGGTACAGAATTGGTTTCAAGATAAGACCTCCTGCAAAGAGATTTTTTCTTTCCCGTGTCCCAGTAAATCCAGTGAAAGCTCAAGCATTTCTGAAATGTGTTTCAGATCTAGAGTTGGCTGGAGTAATTATGCCAGTTCCAGTTCTGGAACAGGGGCTGGGGTTTTATTCGAATCTCTTCATTGTACCAAAGAAGGAGAATTCCTTCAGACCAGTTCTGGATCTAAAAATATTGAATCGTTATGTAAGGATACCAACGTTCAAAATGGTAACTGTAAGGACTATCTTGCCTTTTGTTCAGCAAGGGCATTATATGTCCACAATAGATTTACAGGATGCATATCTGCATATTCCGATTCATCCAGATCATTATCAGTTCCTGAGATTCTCTTTCCTGGACAAGCATTACCAGTTTGTGGCTCTGCCGTTTGGCCTAGCTACAGCTCCAAGAATTTTTACAAAGGTTCTCGGTGCCCTTCTGTCTGTAATCAGAGAACAGGGTATTGTGGTATTTCCTTATTTGGACGATATCTTGGTACTTGCTCAGTCTTCACATTTAGCAGAATCTCATACGAATCGACTTGTGTTGTTTCTTCAAGATCATGGTTGGAGGATCAATTCACTAAAAAGTTCATTGATTCCTCAGACAAGGGTAACCTTTCTGGGTTTCCAGATAGATTCAGTGTCCATGACTCTGTCTTTGACAGACAAGAGACGTCTAAAATTGATTTCAGCTTGTCGAAACCTTCAGTCACAATCATTCCCTTCGGTAGCCTTATGCATGGAAATTCTAGGTCTTATGACTGCTGCATCGGACGCGATCCCCTTTGCTCGTTTTCACATGCGACCTCTTCAGCTCTGTATGCTGAATCAATGGTGCAGGGATTACACAAAGATATCTCAATTAATATCTTTAAAACCGATTGTACGACACTCTCTAACGTGGTGCACAGATCACCATCGCTTAATTCAGGGGGCTTCTTTTGTTCTTCCGACCTGGACTGTAATTTCAACAGATGCAAGTCTTACAGGTTGGGGAGCTGTGTGGGGATCTCTGACGGCACAAGGAGTTTGGGAATCTCAGGAGGTGAGATTATCGATCAATATTTTGGAACTCCGTGCAATTTTCAGAGCTCTTCAGTCTTGGCCTCTTCTGAAGAGAGAATCGTTCATTTGTTTTCAGACAGACAATGTCACAACTGTGGCATACATCAATCATCAAGGAGGGACTCACAGTCCTCTGGCTATGAAAGAAGTATCTCAAATTCCGGTTTGGGCGGAATCCAGCTCCTGTCTAATCTCTGCGGTTCATATCCCAGGTATAGACAATTGGGAAGCGGATTATCTCAGTCGCCAAACGTTGCATCCGGGCGAATGGTCTCTTCACCCAGAGGTATTTCTTCAGATTGTTCAAATGTGGGAACTTCCAGAAATAGATCTGATGGCGTCTCATCTAAACAAGAAACTTCCCTGGTATCTGTCCAGATCCCGGGATCCTCAGGCGGAGGCAGTGGATGCATTATCACTTCCTTGGAAGTATCATCCTGCCTATATCTTTCCGCCTCTAGTTCTTCTTCCAAGAGTAATCTCCAAGATTCTGAAGGAATGCTCGTTTGTTCTGCTGGTAGCTCCGGCATGGCCTCACAGGTTTTGGTATGCGGATCTTGTCCGGATGGCCTCTTGCCATCCGTGGACTCTTCCGTTAAGACCAGACCTTCAGTCTCAAGGTCCTTTTTTCCATCAGGATCTCAAATCCTTAAATTTAAAGGTATGGAGATTGAACGCTTGATTCTTGGTCAAAGAGGTTTCTCTGACTCTGTGATTAATACTATGTTACAGGTTCGTAAATCTGTATCTAGAGAGATATATTATAGAGTCTGGAAGACTTATATTTCTTGGTGTCTTTCTCATCATTTTTCTTGGCATTCTTTTAGAATTCCGAGAATTTTACAGTTTCTTCAGGATGGTTTAGATAAAGGTTTGTCCGCAAGTTCTTTGAAAGGACAAATCTCTGCTCTTTCTGTTCTTTTTCACAGAAAGATTGCTAATCTTCCTGATATTCATTGTTTTGTACAAGCTTTGGTTTGTATAAAACCTGTCATTAAGTCAATTTCTTCTCCTTGGAGTTTGAATTTGGTTCTGGGGGCTCTTCAAGCTCCTCCTTTTGAACCCATGCATTCATTGGACATTAAATTACTTTCTTGGAAAGTTTTGTTCCTTTTGGCGATCTCTTCTGCCAGAAGAGTCTCTGAATTATCTGCTCTTTCTTGTGAGTCTCCTTTTCTGATTTTTCATCAGGATAAGGCGGTGTTGCGAACTTCTTTTGAATTTTTACCTAAGGTTGTGAATTCCAACAACATTAGTAGAGAAATTGTGGTTCCTTCATTATGTCCTAATCCTAAGAATTCTAAGGAGAAATCGTTGCATTCTTTGGATGTTGTTAGAGCTTTGAAATATTATGTTGAAGCTACTAAGTCTTTCCGAAAGACTTCTAGTCTATTTGTTATCTTTTCCGGTTCTAGAAAAGGCCAGAAAGCTTCTGACATTTCTTTGGCATCTTGGTTGAAATCTTTAATTCATCATGCCTATGTCGAGTCGGGTAAAACTCCGCCTCAAAGGATTACAGCTCATTCTACTAGGTCAGTTTCTACTTCCTGGGCGTTTAGGAATGAAGCTTCGGTTGATCAGATTTGCAAAGCAGCAACTTGGTCCTCTTTGCATACTTTTACTAAATTCTACCATTTTGATGTATTTTCTTCTTCTGAAGCAGTTTTTGGTAGAAAAGTACTTCAGGCAGCGGTTTCAGTTTGAATCTTCTGCTTATGTTTTTCATTAAACTTTATTTTGGGTGTGGATTATTTTCAGCAGGAATTGGCTGTCTTTATTTTATCCCTCCCTCTCTAGTGACTCTTGCGTGGAAAGATCCACATCTTGGGTAGTCATTATCCCATACGTCACTAGCTCATGGACTCTTACTAATTACATGAAAGAAAACATAATTTATGTAAGAACTTACCTGATAAATTCATTTCTTTCATATTAGCAAGAGTCCATGAGGCCCACCCTTTTTTGTGGTGGTTATGATTTTTTTGTATAAAGCACAATTATTCCAATTCCTTATTTCATATGCTTTCACACTTTTTTCTTATCACCCCACTTCTTGGCTATTCGTTAAACTGATTTGTGGGTGTGGTGAGGGGTGTATTTGTAGGCATTTTGAGGTTTGGGAAACTTTGCCCCTCCTGGTAGGAATGTATATCCCATACGTCACTAGCTCATGGACTCTTGCTAATATGAAAAAAATGAATTTATCAGGTAAGTTCTTACATAAATTATGTTTTTTATATGGACTGTCCACACCTCCTGCTTTTTTTAATTTTCTTGGTAACCATAATAGATTCCCTATCAATGAAGATCTTAATGACAGAAGTCAGGAAATCAAAGATTTTTCGATTCTTGTCTAGCGCTTCAGTCCTCTCCTCGACCATCAGTGGCTTAGTGCATGGAGGTAATCGGGCTGATGGTGGCGGCAATGGACATCATCCCGTTTGCCCGTTTCCACCTCAGACCTCTGCAGTTAAACATGCTCAGTCAGTGGAACGGAGATTATGCGGATTTGTCTCCACGAATTCTTCTGAAGCAGGAGACAAGGGATTTGCGTCAATCGTGATTGTCTCAGGATCATCTCTCCCAGGGAACCTGCTTTCGCAGACCCTTCTGGGTGATTGTGACAACAGACGCCAGCCTTCTGGGATGGGGGACAGTTTGGGGTTCCCTAAAGGCTCAGGGAGTTTGGACTCAGTCGGAGTCTGTTCTTCCTATAAACATTCTGGAGCTGAGAGTGATCTTCAATGCTCGTCTAGCCTGGCCCCAGTTAGCCTTAGCCCAGGTTATCAGTTCCTTAGCGATGACAGAGGTAGCCAAGATAATTTGGTGGGCGGAGTCTCACTCTTGCTGTCTGTCGGCGATCCACAACCCTGGGTGTGGACAACTGGAAGGTGGACTTCCTGAGCAGGCAGACATTTCATCCGGGGGAGTCGGAACTCCATTCGGAAGTGTTCTCCAGCCTGATTCTCAAATGGGGTTAGCCGGAGTTGGACCTTATGGCATCTCTACAGAATGCCAAGCTTCTGGATCAAGGTCCAGGGATCTTAGACGCCCTGGCGGTACCTTGGACCTTCAGTCTAGCATACCTATTTCCTCCGTTCGCTCTTCTTCCTCGAGTGATTGCTCGGATCAAGCAGGAGAAGGGCGTTGGTGATCCTTATTGCACTGGCCTGGCCTCGCAGGATTTGGTGTGCAGATCTGGTGGACATGTCATCTCTTCCTCCCTGGAAAATTCCGTTGAGGAAGGACCTTCTACTTCAAGGGCCCTTCCTTCATCCAAATCTAGCTTCTCTGAAGCTGACTGCTTGGAGATTGAACGCTTAATCTTGTCCAAGCGGGGCTTTTCAGAATCTGTCATAGAAACCATGATCCAGGCATGTAAATCTGTAACTAGAAAGATTTATTACAAGATATGTCGTAAATATCTTTATTGGTGTGAATCCAAGGGCTACTCATGGAGTAGAGTTAGGATTCCTAGAATTTTGTCTTTTCTTCAAGAGGGCCTTGAGAAAGGATTATCAACGAGTTCCCTAAAGGTTCAAATATCTGCCTTGTCTATTTTGTTACATAAGCGTCTTGCGGATGTACCAGACGTGCAATCTTTTTGTCAGGCCTTGGTCAG
The DNA here is from genome assembly GCF_027579735.1 of Bombina bombina. Lineage (NCBI taxonomy): Eukaryota > Metazoa > Chordata > Amphibia > Anura > Bombinatoridae > Bombina > Bombina bombina. Next base: position 244,730,613 of record NC_069500.1, read on the forward strand.
AATCAGGCCTGTATTTAAACCAGTTACTCCTCCTTGGAGTCTTAATTTAGTTCTTAATGTTCTTCAAAGGGCTCCGTTTGAGCCTATGCATTCCTTAGATATTAAATTGTTATCTAGGAAAGTGTTGTTTCTTATTGCGATTTCTTCTGCTTGTAGAGTGTCAGAACTCTTGGCATTGCAGTATGAGTCTCCTTATCTTCTTTTCCATTCGGATAAGGTAGTTTTACGTACAAAATTGGTATTTCTTCCTAAAGGAGTTTTTGACCAGAACATTAATCAGGAGATTGTTGTTCCTTTCTTGTGTCCTAATCCTTCTTCTCAGAAGGAACGGCTTCTGTCTAAGGACTTTCGTCAGTCTTCTGCCTTATTTGTGTTTTTTTCGGGATAACGTAAGGGACAGAAAGCCACGGCTACTTCTTTCTTTTTGGCTGAAGAGTATCATATGTTTTACCTATGAGACTGCTGGACAGCAGCCTCCAGAGAGTGTTACGGCTCATTCCACGAGGGCTGTTGCTTCCTCATGGGCATTCAAAAATGAAGCTTCTGTGGAACAGATTTGCAAGACTGCAACTTGGTCCTCTCTTCACACTTTTTCAAAGATAAAGGTTCTTCAAGCAGTGGTGCCTTCCGTTTAGGTTACCTGTCTTGTCCCTCCCTTATCTGTGTACTCTAGCTTTGGTATTGATTCCCAGTAGTAATTAAATGAGTGGTATTCCCAGTAGTAATTAGAGGATCCGTAGACTCATCGTGTCAAAAAAGAAATACATTTATCAGGTAAGAATATATTTTCTTTTTCCTACCTTGTGTCCTAATCCTCCTTCAGCGAAGGAATGTTTGCTTCACAACCTTGATGTGGTTCGTGCCTTGAAGTTCTATCTTCAGGCTACTAAGGAATTCAGACAATCTTCCTCTTTGTTTATCATCTATACGGGGAAGCGTAAGGGGCAAAAGGCTACTACGACTTTCCTATCCTTCTGGTTGAGGAGTGTCAATCGCCTAGCTTATGAGACAGCGGGACAACAGCCTCCTGAGAGGATAACGGCTCATTCCACTAGAGCAGTGACTTCCTCTTGGTTTTTAAAAACGAAGCCTCAGTGGATCAGGTTTTTAAGGTGGCTACATGGTCCTCCTTACACACTTTTTCTAAATTTTACAAGTTTAATGTGTTTGCTTCGGCTGAAACAGCTTTCGGGAGAAAAGTTTTGCAGGCTTTGGTGCCCTCAGAATAGGGTCCGACACTTTTTTCTGTTTCCTCCCGTTATTCATTCAGTGTCCTCTGGAGCTTTGGTATAGTTTTCCCAACAGTAAGGAATGAAGTTGTGGACTTTCACTGCCTTATGGAAGGAAAACATAATTTATGCTTACCAGATAAATTCCTTTCCTTCGTGGCAGGGAGAGTCTACGCCGCCACCTGTAATTGTTTTGATGGGCTGCCCCCCTTTTATATTATTTCTTCTGGCACCTTTTTATACCTTGATGTTTCTCCTACTTTTCCCTGTTCCCTCGGCAGAATGACTGGGAGATAGGGGATGTGGGAGGGATATTTATGCCTTTGGCTGGGGTGTCTTTTTTCCTCCTCCTGGTGGCCAGGTGTTGTATTTCCCAACAGTAAGGAATGAAGTCGTGGACTCTCCCTGCCAGGAAGGAAAGGAATTTATCTGGTAAGCATAAATAATGTTTTTGACATTTTTTGCTTCTTCAGAAGCAGCCTTTGGTAATGATGTATACCTGAAAAAAGAGATTTATTATTTTCTTTATGTCCCGCCATCATTAGGGACAGATGGATAGGGACAGAGGGGCAGAGGTATAAGGGGCACAGCTGTATAGGGACAGGGGCATCTGCACCCCCTGTAACCCCCATCAGCACCCCCTGTAACCCCCATCAGCAACCTCTGTAAGACCCATCAGCACCCCCTGTAAGACCCATCAGCACCCCCTGTCGCACCCATCGGCCAAAGCGCACTGCCTTTAACTGACTCAGCCCCCCTCCCCCCCCCCCCGTAACCTGCATCAGCCACAGTGCACGGTAACTCAGAGCGATGGCGCAATTTCGATGTAGGGGTAGGCGGGCAAATCAAACAGACTACGGACCAATCAGATAATACATAGAAAATATGCGTTACTGCATTATTTGATTTGTCTGTGTGTCCATGAAGTAGTTGGCTGGATAACCAATCGGATCATGTTGCCAGTGTGCCGCTAGCGCCTTGTGCTCACACCCCAAGCCTTCCACTGTAGTACCTGTACTGTGTACTTACACGTTACTCTTGAGCGTGCACCCGCCACCCTTGGTAATACATTTTTTAAAAAAAAACTACTTTCAGCCCTGCAAATCGCTGCATAATAAACAAAACAGAAAAACTAACTTCAGCCCTGCAAATAAGGCGCCCTCTAGGGTATTGCGTCCTATGCCACTGCACAGGTTGCACACCCCAAAGGCAGGCCCTGGTGATGAGTCCACGAGACCCCACCCTGTAATTTATTTTTCTGGTGTTAGTTTAGTAAAAAAAAAAAATTGCACCTCCTTTTCCCTAATTTTTATTTGCTTTATTTCTTTTTAAAGACACGATGAGTCCACGGATCATCATCATTACTTATGGGATATTCACCTCCTGGTCAGCAGGAGGAGGCAAAGAGCACCACAGCAGAGCTGTTAAATAGCTCCTCCCTTCCCTCCCACTACAGTCATTCTCTTTGCCTATATTAGTGATAGGAAGAGGTAAAGTGAGGCGTTAGTATAAATTCTTCAAGCAAGAGTTTATTATTTTTAAAGTAGTGCAAGATTGTGCTGCTTTGTTCTAGGGTGTAGCCATAGTCCATATCAGTCTCTGTAGTAGAGCTTTTGGTGTCTTTAGAGCAATAGGAACTGGTGGGACATAATTCTCACTGCGCCTCCTATACATTTATGCTGACCTAATCCAGATAGCCTAAACATATTTAACTCAGGCTTATCTTATTCCACAGGGCTATGGGAGGGAGAGGACCTCTTACACCTGCTGGACTGTCCTGCTGTCAGACAGTATTTAAGCTAAGTGCTAACTTTGTTCATTCTGGGAATAGACTCAGAGGAAAGTGGGCACTTTATGTTTATTTGGATTTGTCATAAGGCTTATACACAGCTTCTTATGTTGGGACATTAATTCCTCTTATATTGGAGGGCCTTTTTTTTTTGGACAGCCATGAGTACAGGCACTGGGGCTGGGAGATTGCTCAGTTTTATTGTTTATGGTGGTTCCGGTTCCTACTTTTACTCTGAGCGGTTGAAATATATTAGACCTCAAGAGTCCCGTCGGGTAATGTGTTTTTTGTGAGTACACCCTCGATGGGCGGTGCTACGGTTTCGCGCACTGCCTTTAGTTCACTGTGCAATACTTAGCCGACGGATGTAGATGTCTGCACTCTGTAGCTCTACAACCGCATGTTTATCTATCTATTTGGGCAAGTGGTTGTAGCGCTATTGGGCCCCTGAGTTCCGGGTCGTTTCAGACAGAAGTATTGAGATCAGGAAGGGGGTCCGTTTGGCAGGTAGGCACCTCAGCAGAGTTGCTGAGGTGTAAAGGTGTCTGAATGTAAATTTGTGTAACTGCTGGGATAAGTTCTTTTTCTAACGCAGTAAAAAGTTGCTGTTATAACATATAAAGGCACAGTATCGTTTTGTTTTTTTATTTTTTCTGTCATCAATTTTTTTTAGATTAATTTGATCATCTTTTTCTCTGCGCATATATTTCTTATACGGTAATAAGGCTTACCTTTGTAAATTCTTAAAGAGACAGTAACGTTTTTTTGTTTTTTTATTACATTGTTTTTTTCTTATTGTGCTTTAGTATGGACATAGGAGCCGTATAAAATGTTACTTGCTCCATGTGTCTGGATGCCAATGTGGAACCACCAATCCCTTTCTGTCCCTCATGTATTGAGAGGGCTTTATTTATAGAGAAGATTTTTCATGAGCAAAATATTTCAAAGACGGATGCTTCTCAGGAGTCTAATGATGAGATTCAGAGTATGCCGCAGCTTTCTCCACAAGAGTTAACGCCCACACAAGCAGTGCCCTGTACTTCTGCTCTAGCACCCGCTGGAGTTACATTAAAAGACATAGCTGCGATTATGTCTTTCACGATTTCTGATGCGTTGTCGGCCTTTCCTATGTTACAAGGCAAACATAAGAGGAAGGACAACCATGTTGCCAGTGAGGTTTCTGATGCGATGATGGCAATCTCGGATGTACCCTCCCAGGGAACTGAGATGAAGGGTATAGAGGTTCTATCAAAAGGCGAAATTTCAGACTCAGAATGTTCATCGCCTTTGATTGATTCAGAGGTTGTTTCTTTCAGGTTTAAACTAGAACACCTCCGCCTGTTACTCAGGGAGGTTTTGGTTACCTTAGATGACTGTGATTCTACAGTAGTGGTTGCTCCTGCAAAATCGAGTAAATTGGACATATATTTTGAAGTACCCTCTTACTCAGACGTTTTTCCAGTGCCAAAGCGAACGTCGGAGATTGTTTCCAAGGAATGGGAGAGACCAGGTATTCCCTTCTCTCCATCTCCTATTTTCAAGACAATGCTGATATGCTATCAGGGAAACTTGGCATACGGTTCCTAAGGTGTAAGGGGCTATTTCCACTCTAGCCAAGCGAACTACTGTTCCCATTGAGGATAGTTGTACTTTTAAAGATCCCATGGATAAGAAGTTGGAGGGTCTACGTAAAAAGATTTATGTTCACCAGGGTCTGCTATTGCAGCTGACTGCGTGCATTGCTACGGTCACTAGTGCAGCAGATTATTGGTTCGATGCTCTGTCCGAGTCTCTCAGAACTGAGACCTCTTTAGAGGAGATCCAAGATAGGATTAAAGCTCTAAAGTTAGCTAATGCCTTTATTACGGATGCTGCTCTGCAAATTACTAAATTGACGGCTAAGAGTTTGGGGTTTTCTATCCTAGCCCACAGAGCCTTATGGTTAAAACCCTGGTCTGTGGACGTATCGTCTGAGTCTAAGCTTCTAGCAATTCCTTATAAGGGGAAGACCGGGCCTGAAGGAAATTATTTCTGATATCACGGGAGGTAAGGGTCATCTCCTTCCTCAGGATAAGAGAAGTAAACAAAAAGGACGACAAAGTAATTTTCGCTCCTTTCGAAATTTGAAGAGAAATTCTTTCTCTTCCTCCTCTAAACAGGAAGGGAACTATTCGCAATTTAAGTCTACTTGGAGACCCAACCAGTCTTGGAACAAGGGTAAACAATCCAAGAAGCCTGCTGTTGAATCCAAAACAGCATGAAGGGCATGCCCCCGATCCGGATCTGGTAGGGGCAGACTCTCCTCCTTCGTTCAGGCTTGAGTTCGGGATGTTCAGGATCCCTGGGCGGTAGAAATAGTGTCTCAGGGATACAAACTGGAATTCAAGAATTTTCCTCCCAGATGAAGATTTCTTCTTTCAAGATTATCTGCAAACCAGATTAAAAAAGAGGCGTTCTTACATTGTGTAAGAGACCTCTCCTTCCTGGGAGTAATTGTTCCCGTTCCAGTTCAGGGGCAGGGTTTTTATTCAAATCTTTTTGTGCTTCCCAAAAAAGAGGGAACCTTCGGACCTATATTAGACCTCAAGAGTCTAAACAACTTTCTATAAGTTCCGTCATTCAAGATGGAAACTATTTGTACCATTCTTCCATTGATCCAGGAGGGTCAATTTATGACGACAGTGGATTTGAAGGATGCATATCTACATGTTCCTATCCACAGAGATCATCACAGGTTCCTGAGGTTTGCCTTTCTGGACAAACACTTTCAGTTCATGGCTCTTCCTTTCGGTCTGGCCACGGCACCCAGAATTTTCACAAAGGTTCTGGGGTCTCTACTGGCGGTTCTTAGACCGCGGGACATTGCGGTGGCATCCTATCTGGACGATATTCTGATCCAGGCGCCATCTTTTCAACAAGCAATATCTCATACCAATGTTGTGCTATCCTTCCTGAGATCTCACGGGTGGAAGGTAAATCTTGAAAAGAGCTCCTTAATCCCGAAAACAAAGGAAACTTTCTTGGGAACTCTAATAGATTTTATATCTATGAGGATTTTTCTGACAGAGGTCAGGAAATCAAAGATTCTAGATACCTGCCGAGCCCTTCAGTCCAATCCTCAGCCGTCTGTGGCTCAGTGCATGGAAGTAATAGGACTGATGGTGGCGGCTAATGGACATCATCCCGTTTGCTCGGTTTCACCTCAGGCCTCTGCAGTTAGACATGCTCAGGCAGTGGAATGGAGATTATGCAGACTTGTCTCCTCGAATAACCCTGGAACAGGAGACGAGGGATTCTCTTCACTGGTGGTTGTCTCTGGATCATCTATCGCAGACCTTCCTGGGTGATTGTGACAACAGACGCCAGCCTTTTAGGGTGGAGAGCTGTCTGGGGTTCCCTAAAGGCTCAGGGAGTGTGGACTCAGGCAGAGTCTGTTCTTCCTATCAGCATCCTGGAACTGAGAGCGATCTTCAATGCTCTTCTGGCCTGGCCTCAATTGGCCTAAGCCCAGTTCATCAGATTCCAGTCGGACAACATAACGACAGTGGCTTACATCAACCATCAGGGAGGAACAAGGCGTTCCTTAGCGATGACCGAGGTAGCCAAGATAATTCTAGTGGGCAGAGGCCCACTCTTGCCATCTGTCAGCGATCCACATCCCAGGGGTGGACAACTGGGAGCGGACTTTGTGAGCAGCCAGACTTTTCATCCGGGAGAGTGGGAACTCCATCCGGAGGTGTTCTCCAACCTGATTCTCAAATGGGGTCAGCCGGAGTTGGATCTCATGGCATGTCATCAGAATGCCAAGCTCCCGAGATACGGGTCGAGGTCCAGGGATCCCCAGGCGGAACTGATAGATGCTCTGGCGGTTCCTTGGTCCTTCAATCTTGCATACCTATTCCCTCCGTTTGCGCTTCTTCCTCGGGTCATTGCTCGAATCAAGCAGGAGAGGGCACCGGTGATCCTCATTGCTCCTGCTTGGCCTCGCAGGATTTGGTATGCAGATCTGGTGGACATGTCATCCCTGCCACCTTGGAGACTTCTGTTGAGGAAGGACCTTTTCATTCAAGGGCCCTTCCTTCACCCAAATCTAGTTTCTCTGAAGCTGACTGCTTGGAGATTGAATGCTTAATCCTATCCAAGCGGGGGTTTTCTGATTCGGTCATAGAGACCATGATTCCCGCTCGTAAGCCTGTAACTAGAAAGATTTACCATAAGATATGGCGTAAATATCTTTACTCCATGAGTAACCCTTGGATTCACACCAATAGAGTTAGGATTCCCAGAATTTTGTTCTTTCTCCAAGAAGGTTTGAAGAAGGGTTTGTCGACAAGTTCACTAAAGGGTCAAATCTCTGCCTTATCTATTTTGTTACACAAACGTCTGCTGATGTCCCAGATGTGCAATCATTTTGTCAGGCCTTGTTTAGGATCAGGCCTGTGTTCAAACCAGTTACTCCTCCATGGAGTTTGAATTTAGTTCTTAAAGTTCTTCAAGGGGCTCAGTTTGAGCCTATGCATTCCTTAGATATTAAATTGTTATCTTGGAAAATTTTATTTCTTGTTGCTATTTCTTCAGCTTGTAGAGTGTCTGAGCTCTCTGCGTTGCAATATTCTTTGCCTTACCTTATTTTCCATTCAGATAAGGTAGTTTTGCTGACTAAACTAGGTTTTCTTCCTAAGGTTGTTTCAGACAGGAACATTAATCAGGAGATTGTTGTTCCTTCCTTGTGTCCTAATCCTCCTTCTCAAAAAGAGCGTCTTCTGCACAATTTGGACGTGGTCCGTGCTTTAAAATTTTATTTACAAGCGACTAAGGACTTTCGTCAGTCCTCTTCTTTGTTTGTAATTTTCTCTGGAAAGCGTAAGGGTCCGAAAGCTACGGCTACCTCTCTTTCTTTTTGGCTGAAGAGTATCATCCGTTTTGCATATGAGACTGCTGGACAGCAGCCTCCTGAGAGGGTTACGGCTCACTCCACTAGGGCTGTTGCTTCTTCATGGGCATTCAAAAATGAAGCTTCTGGAAAAAGCGCAAAAGGATATTTATGGGGCGGAGCCTGAAGCCGAAGTGACTGGTCATGTTTTAGTGGAGCTCCTGAATTCATTATGCCTAATATGGGATTTACTACAAAAATTTTGATGTAAAAGTCATAAGATCTGTCCTATAGTACCCTCAAGAAACTACATGAAGCAAGATACCGCAACTTAGCAGTTACTTTCAAGCTTATCTACTCTATCTACGTGCTGCAGATGGGCCATGTGGTTGCTGTCTTTCCAGAGATCTATAATCCTATACAGTGACTCTTAAGCCCTTAAGACAGCCAATAATGCCTCCTACTCTAAGATCTGCTGCCGCAATTGATACCTGGGAAGCTGAACTGCGCAACGTCTTGCATCGCCATTTTATCAGAATGGAGACACTGCTTTACCAGACCCTGGGCCTCGCTGGGTTCAGGCCCCCAAACATCGTGGACAGCGCTGAAATAAGAGTTGGTGAGAGTGAGACTGCTGTTCCTGCGCAGGATTTGTTTCTGCCTGCTTCACTTTTACCTGAAGTGACTTGTGAGTATAGCACTTTGAATATGGAAGGGAGACAGTCAGCCGTAGATGGTCCGCATCGTGTGGAGATAGGACCGATTCTCTTTACTGATTGTGACATGTGGCTGAGTTGCACCGGAGCAGATCTAAAGGTCCCTTCAATATCGATCAGTGAGCTGACTTCTGAGAATGCGGTGGGAACTGACCTGAATACAGGCTCCATTTCTGCTGACCATGTTATCCTGGCTGAGACAGGACATGCTCCCGCAATATTTTGGTGGCTAAACATAGTGGAAGGGCCTCAGCCTGTAGAAGTGTCTTTGCTGCTCTCTCTCTCTTTGCTGCCTACAGTTGGTGTGGGGTAATGGGACAGATTATTTCATAGGAGGACAATGAGGAGAACCATCTTTTCTGTGTCCCTTCAACTGATTCTGTTTGAAGAGCAAGGACTCTGAGACTTTACTTTTATTTTATGTTTGGTGTGAAAAGTCAACAATACTCATGTCTTGCAATTCACTACAGTATAGCTTAGCGCTCATATGTCTCTGAACATTTACCGCTCTAATATGTTTATCTTTCTTTATATGATGAAGCAGTGTGATTGAGTTTCTCTTACATTCCATTTAGTTTTCAATACCTTTTTATTAGTCCAATTGGACACCATGTATAGCCTCACATGTCAGTGTGATATAACAACTTACTTAGTTGCACATGATCGCATCAATTAGTTCAACACTGCAAACACACTGTATGTCTATAAATAGAGTAATATGTGCGGTCTATTCATAACAGAGACTCTTCTTAACTACTTGCAGTGATCCAACATATGACATTGATAGTCTGTTTGATATACTTAGAGATTTGTGTATAAAGTCATCAATATGTACAAGTTGACACTCAGGTGGGCAATGTTCACTGATTTATTTCTGAGTTATGTTTCGAAGCCATTTATTTACTGCTATGTGGAGGTCCATGTGTTTCACCTGGTTCATCTGATTAGAACATGACATTGCCTAAAGGTTGCACGAGATATCTGGCCAAATATTTTATACGGCAATCTGCAGACAAATGATAATATATTCAGAGATCCAAGGCAGTTACCATCTATCTTCACTAGAGGGAAGTCAAGGATTAGTTCCAGATCTGTATAAGCAGCTGATATACGCGATCCTGTAGCTTACTCTATTTTATTTGTTCAGGTTTACTCCCAGCTGACCCCAGACCTGTTTAAACTGGGTTGAATTTGTATATACAGATCCCCTTTGGCAACATGTGTTTTACTGTACACAATAGATAACCCAGGTAAATATTTCTCAATATATAGCTCTAAGATCTGCTGCAATACCAATAGCTCTTAAAGACTGTTATTATGGATATTACATTTACAGCTCATACTGATCATCTTGGCTATTAAGCCTGTGTTATATCTATTGGTTCCAGCTGCTCTAACCTAATTTTGAATTTACAAATGGACATTGAGTACTACTCCCTACCATTACCTTCTGCCTCACATTTCAGGCTTTGTTGGTTTCTGAATGGGTGCTGTTTTCCCTTGGAGGTTCAGCATATTAAACCTATATCACTTGTGTTACTTACATATGGCATGTTAACTGCCACATACGTGTTTTATTCTTGTGGCACTCTCTTTTGTCACACAGTGTTCCTGCCTCTAGTCTAGTTTCTGGTCTAAGTTTGTAGTTTGCATTAGTGCCTAGCTATTATAACCTGTCTATATATTGCTCTACGTAGTGGAAATACTTGATAGTTACTTAGATTAGTTACTAATAAGTGCACTGTTCATATAACTTTATATCCTTATATTACTTAAGCCACTTACACTATAATAAGCCACACTGAGGGTAAGCAAAGCCATATTATCAGTTTTTATTGTTGAACAACTGCTCTCATTATGTTCTTTTAAGCCCTAATATCCCTGTCCATCTGTCTTGCACCTAGAATAAATGTATCTAACTATATATTGATTAATAACGCACACTAAGTTTAGATAGTACTTTGCTTGTTGCTATTGCTATAGATGTACCTACAGGAACTCTAATCTATATGTCTCAGCTCTTAGCATTATAGCATTTTTTGATATGTGAGCAAGCACAACAAATTTGCAGACTAGCATAGGTCTGGGGTGGAACGATAACTATCCAAATTAAATATATGCAACCCTCCATGGAGATAATTTATATTTTACAGACTATATGATAATTAGCTAGTTCTCTCTGGTACACTTATTGGTGCAGCTATTAACCAATGGCGCTTATCTGTATACAGTCTGTCCTGGGGCATAGGGCCCGTGCCCCTAGGTCTGAATTTTATTGCCAATGTGTGGTAGCGAAGCCTTTATATGGTATTGACTGCATCTTTCCACTATAGTTTACTGATTAACTTAAAGATAATGTATCCCACAATGGACCTATACCCCCTAAGGTACTTTTTTATTGGCTTCCCCATAGAGGTAGCGGACAGTCCTCCTTCCAATTAATAAAGCAAAATAAGAGCTATATGGAGTTTGACATGCAGATGTTCAATTATAGTTGATATTGCTGGGTACAATGTACAGATTAAAACTAGATGGCGATCTTATCATACCACTATATGCCAGCTAGGTGACCATGGTGTCTAACTTAATACCTTTGCTGCTATATATAGCTCCCCCCCTCCCACCAATACATGATTACCCTCCATCCCCCCCTCCCCGCCCATATTTGTAGAACTCTGGCATTATGTGACTATGCCAGAGCATTCTTGCGCGGTTTCCCTTGAAACATACCGCACTTTAAATTAACATTTCCTTAACTACCCAGAATCTGGTGGCTCAGATACCTTCTAGCTTGACATTTTTGTTCTTATATATTGTAAGCCACAATTTGCTGTTCGTCCATTACATTACTCTGGGTTTCAAAAGTTTAAAAAGTTTATATTCTTTATTTTATATATATACTTTAAATTGCTACATGCTTATTTCTTTTGTTATATAGAATAGTATCAAAGAAAATACAGAAAATATGAGGTTTATTTTTAACATATATTGCATAAATGTGATGTAACAGATATGACTATATATTGTGGCAATATGATGGATATGTTCTTTCTTTACATATGTTTACGACATTCGTACAATACTTTCTCTGTTGTACTGCATATTTAACCTCAATAAAAATTATTTAAACAAAAAAAAAAAAAAAATGAAGCTTCTGTAGAACAGATTTGCAAGGCTGCAACTTGGTCCTCTCTTCACACTTTTTCAAAATTTTACAAATTTGATACTTTTGCCTCGGCTGAGGCTGCTTTTGGGAGAAAGGTTCTTCAAGCAGTGATGCCTTCCGTTTAGGTTCCCGGTCTTGTCCCTCCCGTATCATCGGTGTCCTCTAGCTTGGGTATTGTATTCCATAAGTAATGATGATGATCCGTGAACTTATCGTGTCTTAAAAAATAAAATAAAATGTATACTTACCTGATAAATTTGTTTCTTTTTAGACACAATGAGTCCACGGCCCACCCTGTTCTTTTAAGACAGGTTGTTATTTTTTGTACACTTCAGACACCTCTGCACCTTGGCTTTTCCTTTCTCTTCCTAACTTTGGTCGAATCACTGGAGTGGGAGGGATGGGAGGAGCTATTTAACAGCTCTGCTGTGGTGCTCTTTGCCTCCTCCTGCTGACAAGGAGGTGAATATCCCATAAGTAATGATGATGATCCGTGGACTCATCGTGTCTAAACAAATTTATCAGGTAAGCATAAATTTTAATTTTTTTACTCCAACTTCTTTTTGCTTGGCTATACATTAGACTAGTTACCATAGAGGTAGAAGAGTTTTCTAGGGCTCTTGGATTTTGGGAATCTTTGTTTCTTTCCGGTAAGTGGCAAGAGTCCATGAGCTAGTGATGTATGGGATATACATTCCTACCAGGAGGAGGCAAAGTTTCCCAAACTTTAAAATGCCTATAAATACACCTCCCACCTCACTCATACCTCCGTTTTACAAACTTTGCCTTCGTTGGAGGATGGTGAAGCAAGTCGTGCATTTTAAAGCCCAATTACTCTCAAAGTACAATGTTTGTCTGAGGGATGTGAAGGGAGTATTGCCTGATGATGCCATGTTTTCACCTATGGGAAATCTATTCTAAGACTCTCTGTAAATTCGGTCGATGAGATTCATCTGCCTCCTCCCTTTACAGATCGACATTATATTCCTGTACCATTACCTCTGCTGATATGTTTCAGTACTGGTTTAGCTATCTGCTATATGTGGATGGGTGTCTTCAGGTAAGTAAATATATATTTTTTTTTTAAGACACTCTCCGCTATGTTTCGCACTTTATATTTTAAAGTTTTAATATATATTGCATATATTTGCCATGAGTCAGGTCTATGTTTATTTCCCTTTCAGTCTAATAATTTCAGCATGGAAAATTATGTTTTGGGAGAAATTTAGTAATTTTTTATTACCTGTGGTTCCAGCTAGTTGTAACTTCGAATTTTTTTTATTTATTTTTTTGTGTGCAAATTACGCTCTCAATGATGGAAAATGCTTCTATTTATTGCGTCATTTTTGCCGCGGAGGTTGTATTTGTTGTGTGACCTGAGTTGCGTCATTTCTTGCGTCTTCGCTGACGTGAATGTTTTTGGCACGAAGTCTCGCCTGTTATGACGCGAATTGTGTCATTTCCTGTTAACTTTGTTGCCAAAAGTTAATTTCTCTGCATTTGCGTCATCTTTGTTAGCGTCATTTTTGGTGCCAAAAAATGTGTTATATTAAGTCTCTCCCTCTTTTGTTCTTTGCTTTCATTTGTTACAAAGGGCTATGATATTTGCTTTTGTTTTGCATATAAGTATTTTTTCATAAGCATTTTTTCCCATTCCTGAAACTGCTATTTTGAGGAAATTGGATATTTTCTTGAAAATTTTTTTTTCTTTTCTGTTACATTTTGCAATATGTCTCAAACTGATCCTGCCTCTGATGTTACAGTAGGAACCAAGTTGCCTGAAAAACAAATCTACCAAAGCTAAGTGTGTATGTTGTAAATTAGCTAATCTTCCTTCTTCAGCTCATATATATGTGGCACTTGCTATGAGAAATTATTTCATGCTGATAATGTTTCTATAAGTACAAATACATCTACTGTTAAACCTTCACAGTCTAATGCACATGATATTCCTCTAGATATAAAAGATTATATTGCTGCAGCCATAGAGAAGGCTATGACTGCTATTTCGCCTTCAAATAAACGTAAAAGGTCTCTCCTTACTTCTCATAAATCTTATGAAGTTTGTATTGATCAACAGCATACTGAAGTATTTTCTGCTGATGAGAATTTCTCTGGCTCAGAGGATCCTACTTCAGACACTGAAATTGATAAATCAACCTTTCTTTTTAAGATTTAATATACAGGTAGCCCTCAGTTTACGCCGGGGTTAGGTTCCAGGAGGAATGGTTGTAAATCGAAACCGTTGTAAATTGAAACCCAGTTTATAATGTAAGTCAATGGGAAGTGAGGGAGTTAAAATTGACATAAGTAACACCTAATACATTATTTTCAAAGCTTTGAAATGAAGACTTTAAATGCTAAACAATATTATAAACCTAATAATATAGATTGTATTATCATCAAACTAAGTTTAATGAACAAAAACATTTGCTTACAGCACCTATTTAAATAATCACACAGCAGACTGCATCATCATCAAACTAAGTTTAATGAACAAAAATGTTTTTTTACTTGCATTTTTCTGCAAACAGTTCTCTGCATTGTTAGCATGTTAGATAATATTAGGTCTGCACCTATTCTATGCATTTCAATATAGTGATTAATAGGCAGTTAGGCACCCTCACCTCAAGCAGCTGTACAGGAAGATAATAGGGAAGTGGCTGCTCGATTGCTAATGTCTGTTTTGTGTACACAGATCAATTAAAGACCTGTTACGTTGCATAACTTTGCTGCAAAACAAGCGGACAACTCCACCTACTGGCTTTTTAATTAGTGCATTGCTTTCCAAAGCTTTTCAATAGCAGTCACATGACTAAAAAAAAAGGTTGTTATTCTGAAACGGCGCAAATTGAACCGGTGTAAACCGAGGGCCACCTGTATTTGTTCTTTGTTAAAGGAAGTATTGTTTATTTTGGGTATTGAGGAATCTAGTCCTCTTGATAACAAGAATAGCAAACATTTGAATTCTGTTTTTAAGACTTCTGAGGTTACCCATGAAGTTTTTCCTATTCCAGATGCTATCTCTAATATGATTACTAAGGAATGGCCTAAGCCTGGTACTTCTTTTAATCCTTCTTCTATGTTTAAACAATTGTATTCTTTACCTGTGTCCAATTTAGAGCTTTGGGAGAAAGTCCCTAAGGTTGATGGCGCTATTTCTACTCTTGCCTAACGTATTACTATTGCTATGGAAGATAGTACTTCTTTTAAGGATCCCTTAGATAGGAAGATTGAATCTTATCTTAGGAAGGCATATTTACATACTGGCTATATTCTTAGTCCTGCTATTTCTATAGCTAATGTTGCTGCTGCTTCAACTTTTTGAGTGGACAGTCTAGCACAGCAGTTATCAGATCCTGATTTGTCTAGCATTGTTCTTTTACTTCAACATGCTTATGCTATATTTGATATTATTAAGATTAATATCAAATC
Organism: Bombina bombina; assembly: GCF_027579735.1. Taxonomy (NCBI): domain Eukaryota; kingdom Metazoa; phylum Chordata; class Amphibia; order Anura; family Bombinatoridae; genus Bombina; species Bombina bombina. The sequence continues at coordinate 244,745,821 of NC_069500.1, forward strand.
TGTGTTGTTAGCTATTCTATCTAGAAGAGCTTTATGGCTTAAATCATGGAATGCTGATGTGTCTAAATCTATATTACTATCTCTAGCTTTTCAAGGTATTAATTTATTTGGTTCTCAACTGGATTCTATTATCTCCACTATCACTTGGGGAGATTTTCTGCCCCAAAATAAGAAAACTAAGGGTAAATTTATAGCTCTCAACCATTTTCGTTCCTTTCATCAAAAAAAGAACAAAAAACACTCCTTTCCCTAAGGCCTCTGGCTCCAATTGGAGACCATCCACAAATTGGAATAAATCCAAGCCTTATAAGAAACCATATACAGCTGCTAAGACTGCATGACGGTGTGGCCCTCAGACCAGTTCAACTGGTGGGGGGCAGATTGAAATTGTTTCAAGACATTTGGGCAGATTCTGTAAAAAATCAGTGGATTCAGGATATTGTTTCTCAGGGGTATCTCAGGGATATCATATATATAGGTTTCAGAATAAGACCTCCCATGGGAAGATTCTTTCTTTCCTATGTTCCAACAAACCCTGTGAAGGCTCAGGCTTTCTGAAGTGTGTTTCAGATCTAGAGCTTTCAGGGGTGATTGTTCCAGTTCCTCAACAGGAACAGGGTATTGGGTTTTTATTCAAATCTGTTCATTGCCCCAAAGAAGGAAGATTCATTCAGACCAATTCTGGATCTGAAAACTCTAAATCGTTTTGTAAGAGTCCCAACTTTCAAGATGGTGATTATAAGGACTATTCTGCCTTTTGTTCAGCAAGGTCATTTCATGTCCTCAATAGACTTACAGGACGCTTATCTTCACATTCCCATTTATCCAGACCACTATCGGTTTTTGAGATTCTCCTTTCTAGAGAAGCATTACCAATTTGTCGCTCTTCCGTTTGGCCTAGCTAAAGCTCTGAGAATCTTTTCAAAGGTTCTCAGCGCCCTTCTAACTGTAATCAGAGAGGAGGGTATTGTGGCGTTTCCTTATTTGGACAATATCTTGGTACTAAGTTAATCTTTTCATTTAGCAGAATTTCACACGAAACAACTTGTGTGGTTTCTTCAAAAACATGGTTGGAGGATCAATTTACAAAAGAGTTTCTTGATTCCTCAGACACCTTTTTAGGTTTCCAGATAGATTCAGTGTCCATGACTCTTTCTCTGACGGACAAGAGACAAATGAAGTTAGTTTTAGCTTGTCTAAACCTTCAGTCTCTATCATTCCCTTCAGTGGCTATGTGCATGTAAGTTTTAAGTCTTATGACTGCAGCATCGGACGCGATCCCCTTTGCTCGTTTTCATATGAGACCTCTACAGCTTTGCATGTTGCACCAATGGTGCAGGGATTATACTCAGATATCACAGTTGATATACTTAAATCCCAACATTCAACAATCTCTGACTTGGTGGTTAAACCATCACCTTATTGTTCAAGGGGCCTCCTTTTTTCACCCTTCCTGGACTGTGATCACAACAGATGCAAGTCTTTCAGGTTGGGGAGCTCTCTGGGAATCTCTGACAGCACAAGGGGTTTGGAAACCTCAAAAGGCGAGGTTACCAATCAATATTTTAGAACTCCATGCTATTTTCAGAGCTCTTCAGGCTTAGCCTCTATTGAAGAGAGAACTTTATATCCAATTTCAAACAGACAATGTCACTACAGTAGCATATGTCAATCATTAATGGGGGACTTGCAGTCCTTCAGCAATGAAAGAAATATCTGATACTTTCTTGGGCGGAATCCAACTCTTGTCAAATTTCTGAGATCCATATGCCAGGAGTAGACAATTGGGAAGCAGATTATCTCAATCGTCAGACTTTACATCCGGGAGAGTGGTCTCTCCATCCAGATGTGTTTTTTTCAATTAGTACAGATGTGGGGTCCTCCAGAAATAGATCTGACGGCCTCGCGTCTGAACAAGAAGCTTACAAGATACATTTCCAGGTCCAAGGATCCTCAGGCGGAGATGGTGGATGCTCTAGCAGTTACTTGGTTTTACCAACCTGCTTACATTTTTCCGCCTCTGGTCCTTCTTCCAAGGGTGATCTCCAAGATCATAATGGAACGATCTCATGTGTTTCTGATAGCACCAGCTTGGCCTCTCAGGCTTTGGTATGCGGACCTTGTCAGGATGTCCAGTTGCCAGCCTTGGCCACTTCCTTTAAGGCCAGACCTTCTGACTCAGGGGCCATTTTTCCATCAGGATCTCAAATATCTAAATTTGATGGGATGGAAATTAAACGCTTAGTGCTTAGTCATAGAGGTTTCTCTGACTCAGTGATTAGCACTATGATACAGGCTTATAAGTCTGTTTCAAGGAAAATGTATTATCGGGTTTGGAAAACCTATATTTCATGGTGTTCAACTCATGATTATTCTTGTCATTCTTTTAGAATTCCTAGGATTTTACAGTGTTTTCATGATGGTTTGGATAAGGGTTTGTCTGCAAATACTTTGAAAGGACAAATTTCTGCTCTTTCTGTTTTATTTCATAGAAAGATTGCTAAACTTCCTGACATTCACTGTTTTTTGTTCAGGCTTTGATTCGTATCAAACATGTTATTAAATCACTTTCTCCTCTTTGGAGTCTCAATTTGGTTTTGAAGACTTTACAGGCTCCTCCTTTTGAGCCTATGCATTCTCTGGACATTAAATTGCTTTCTTGGAAAGTATTATTTCTTTTGCTAGAAGAGTTTCTGAATTGTCTGCTCTCTTGTGAGTCTCCTTATCTGATTTTCAATCAAGATAAAGCTGTTTTGCGGACTTCATTTAAATTTTTGTCTAAAATTGTGAATTCTAACAGCATCAATAGTAAAATTGTTGTTCCTTCTTTGTGTCCTAATCCTAAGAATACTCTTGAAAGGTCTTTAGATTATTTGGATGTGGTAAGAGCTTTGAAATATTATGTTGAGGCTACTAAAGATTTCAGAAAGACTTCTAGTCTATTTGTTATTTTCTCTTGTAAGGTGTATCCAGTCCACGGATTCATCCTTTACTTGTGGGATATTCTCCTTCCCTACAGGAAGTGGCAAAGAGAGCACACAGCAGAGCTGTCCATATAGCTCCCCCTCTAGCTCCACCCCCCAGTCATTCTCTTTGCCGGCTCTAAGCACTAGGGTCTCTCTCGGGAGGGTAAAGTGAATGTGGTGTTTAGAAAGAATGGGTCATTGTAACGACCGACGCCAGTCTTTTAGGATGGGGTGCGGTCTGGGACTCCCTGAAAGCTCAGGGCTTATGGTCTCGGGAAGAAACGCTTCTCCCGATAAACATTCTGGAACTGAGGGCGATATTCAACGCTCTTCAGGCATGGCCTCAACTAGCTGCGGCCAAATTCATCAGATTTCAGTCGGACAACATCACGACTGTAGCTTACGTCAATCATCAGGGGGGAACAAAGAGTTCCCTAGCGATGACGGAAGTAACCAAAATAATCAGGTGGGCGGAGGATCACTCCTGCCATCTCTCAGCAATTCACATCCCAGGAGTAGACAACTGGGAGGCGGATTTTCTAAGTCGTCAGACTTTTCACCCGGGGGAGTGGGAACTCCACCCGGAGGTATTTGCCCAGCTGACTCAGCTATGGGGCACTCCAGAGTTGGATCTGATGGCGTCCCAAACTTCCTCTCTACGGGTCCAGGTCCCGGGACCCCAAGGCGGTATTGATAGATGCTCTAGCAGCGCCTTGGTCCTTCAATCTGGCTTATGTTTTTCCACCGTTTCCTCTCCTCCCTCGTCTGGTCGCCAGAATCAAGCAGGAGAAGGCTTCGGTGATTCTGATAGCACCTGCGTGGCCACGCAGGACTTGGTATGCAGACCTAGTGGACATGTCATCTGTCCCACCATGGACACTGCAAATGAGGCAGGATCTTCTAATACAGGGTCCGTTCAAGCATCTAAATTTAGTTTCTCTACGTCTGACTGCTTGGAGATTGAACGCCTAATTCTATCAAAGCGTGGTTTCTCTGAGTCAGTTATAGATACTCTGATTCAGGCTAGAAAGCCTGTCACCAGGAAAATCTACCATAAGATATGGCAGAAATATCTTTGTTGGTGTGAATCCAAGGGTTACTCATGGAGTAAGATTAGGATTCCCAGGATATTGTCCTTTCTCCAAAAAGGATTGGAGAAAGGATTGTCAGCTAGTTCCTTAAAAGGACAAATATCTGCTCTGTGTATCCTTTTACACAAGCGTCTGGCAGAGGTACCAGACGTTAAAGCGTTTGCTCAGGCTTTAGTCAGAATCAAGCCTGTCTATAAACCTGTGGCTCCGCCATGGAGTCTAAATCTAGTTCTTTCAATTTTTCAAGGGGTTCCGTTTGAACCTTTACATTCCATAGATATTAAGTTATCTTGGAAAGTTTTGTTTTTGGTAGCTATCTCTTCTGCTCGAAGAGTTTCAGAATTATCTGCCTTACAGTGTGATTCACCTTACCTGGTGTTCCACACAGATAAGGTAGTTTTGTGTACCAAGCCTGGTTTTCTTCCTTAAGTTGTTTCTAACAAGAATATTAACCAGGAAATAGTTGTTCCTTCTCTGTGTCCTAATCCTTCTTCGAAGAAGGAACGTCTATTACACAATCTTGATGTAGTTTGTGCTTTAAAGTTCTATTTACAAGCAACTAAGGATTTCAAGCAAACATCTTCCTTGTTTGTTATCTATTCTGGTAAGAGGAGAGGTCAGAAAGCGACTGCTACCTCTCTTTCCTTTTGGCTGAAAAGCATCATCCGTTTGGCCTATGAGACTGCTGGCCAGCAGCCTCCTGAAACAATACTGCTCATTCTACGAGAGCAGTGGCTTCCACATGGGCTTTCAAAAATGAGGCTTCTGTTGAACAGATTTGTAAGGCAGCGACTTGGTCTTCACTGCATACTTTTGCCAAATTTTACAAATTCGATACTTTTGCTTCTTCGGAGGCTATTTTTGGGAGAAAGGTTTTGCAAGCAGTGGTGCCTTCCGTTTAAGGTACCTGTCTTGTTCCCTTCCTCCATCCGTGTCCTAAAGCTTTGGTATTGGCATCCCACAAGTAAAGGATGAATCCGTGGACTGTATACACCTTACAAGAGAAAACAGAATTTATGCTTACCTGATAAATTACTTTCTCTTGTGGTGTATCCAGTCCACGGCCCGCCCTGGCAATTAAGTCAGGTAATAATTTTTTTTTGTTAAACTACAGTCACCACTGCACCCTATGGTTTCTCCTTTTTCTTCCTAACCTTTGGTCGAATGACTGGGGGGTGGAGCTAGAGGGGGAGCTATATGGACAGCTCTGCTGTGTGCTCTCTTTGCCACTTCCTGTAGGGAAGGAGAATATCCCACAAGTAAAGGATGAATCAGTGGACTGGATACACCACAAGAGAAAGTAATTTATCAGGTAAGCATAAATTCTGTTTTTTCTGGCTCCAGGAAAGGTCAGAAAGCTTCTGCTATTTGTCTGGCTTCTTGGTTGAGACTTTTGATTCACAAAGCTTATTTGGAGGCGGGGCAGTCTCCACCTCAGATAATTACAGCTCTTTCTACAAGATCAGTTGCCACTTCTTGGGCTCTTAGAGAATGACACTTCATTTGATCAAATTTGCAAAGCAGCAACTTGGTCGTCTTTGCATATTTTTACTAAATTTTACCATTTTGATGTGTTTGCTTCTTCGGAAGCAGCCTTTGGTAGAAAGGTTCTTCAGGCAGTTGTCGCAGTTTGATTCTAATGTCTTTGTTTAGAGTTTTGTTTTTAAATTTTTAAGAAAACTTTTTATTATTTTTTGGATTTAATTTCTCAGCGGAAATAGCTGTTTCTCTTGTAAGGTGTATCCAGTCCACGGATTCATCCATTACTTGTGGGATATTCTCCTTCTCAACAGGAAGCTGCAAGAGGATCACCCACAGCAGAGCTGTCTATATAGCTCCTCCCCTAACTGCCACCTCCCAGTCATTCTCTTGCAGCTCTCGACAAGGGAAGCAGCTAGAGAGATGTGGTGCATTAATGTAGTTTATCTTCAATCAAAAGTTTATTTTCAAATGGTACCAGAATTGTACTATTTTAACCTCAGGCAGAAAGTTGAAGAAGAGTCTGCCTGTGGTTTTTGATGATCTTAGCAGGTTGTAACTAAGATCCATTGCTGTTCTCACACATAACTGAAGAGATGGGTAACTTCAGCTGGGGGAATAGAGTGCAGGGTCTCCTGCTCTGAGGTATGTGCAGTTTTAAATTTTTCTAGAAAATGCTGACAATACCGGATTTATTACAGTGATTTAATAACGACTGGTATCATGCTTGCTGTAAAGGGTAATATTTTTATTATTTACTCACATTACTGAATAGATATAACGTTTGCTTGAGGTGTATAAACGTTTATTTCATATTGGTGATAAAACTTTATTCTGGGGCCCAGTTTTTCCACATGGCTGACTAGATTTTGCCTAGGGATAGTTTTTTAAGGCCCTCTCACTGTGAGTACAGGTGGGGAGGGGCCTATTTTCCATTAGTTTTTGCAGCTTGAGACATCCAGCTTCCCTGAAGGAGTCCCCTGAACATATAGGACCTCTCTAAGGGGTTTTTGTGCCTTCCAAAGTCGTTGTATGGGCAGGTAGGGCCCCAGTAGAGCTGTGGCAATTTGTTGTGACTGTTTAAAAACGTTTATATCGGGGGGGGGGTTTTATCCGGTTTTGAAACTAAGGGGTTAATCATCCATTTACAAGTGGGTGCAATGCTCTTTCAGCCTATTATACACACTGTAAAAATTTCGTAAGATTTACTGCTTTTTTCACTGTTTTGCAGTTTCTGTGATTGTTTTTTTCTCTTAAAGGCACAGTACCGTTTTTATTTTTTGCTTGTTCACAGTTATTAAAGTGTTTTCCAAGCTTGCTGGTCTCATTACTAGTCAGTTTAAACATGTCTGACATGGAGGAAACTCATTGTTCATTATGTTTAGAAGCCATTGTGGAACCCCCTCTTAGAATGTGTACCAAATGCACTGATTTTACTATAGATTACAAAGACCATATTCTGGCTTTAAAAAATTTATCACCAGAAGAAATTGACAAGGAGGAAGTTATGCCGTCTGACTCTCCCCACGTGTCAGATCCTATAAATCCCGCTCAGGGGACGCCAAGTACATCTAGCGCGCCCATTGCGTATACCTTGCAAGACATGGCGGCAGTTATGAATCATACCCTTACAGAGGTATTATCTAAACTGCCAGGATTGCAAGGAAAGCGAGACAGCTCTGGGACTAGAATAAATACAGAGCTCTCTGACGCTTTAGTAGCTATCTCTGATACACCCTCACAATATAATGAAGTTGAAGCAGGGGAGCTTCAATCTGTGGGTGATTTTTCTGATTCAGGGAAGATACTTCAATCTGATTCTGATATGTCTACATTTAAATTTAAGCTTGAACACCTCCGCGTATTTCTCAGGGAGGTTTTAGCAACTCTGGACGACTGTGACACTATTGTAGTCCCAGAGAAATTATGTAGATTGGATAAATACTATGCAGTACCTACTTACACTGATGTTTTTCCAATCCCTAAAAGGTTTTCTGAAATTATTACTAAGGAATGGGATAGACCAGGTGTACCATTCTCTCCCCCTCCTGTTTTTAAAAAGATGTCTCCTATAGACGCCGCTGCACGGGACTTATGGCAGATGGTCCCTAAGGTGGAGGGAGCAGTTTCTACTCTAGCTAAGCGTACCACTATCCCTGTCGAGGACAGTTGTGCTTTTCTAGATCCAATGGATAAAAAATTAGAGGGTTACCTTAAAAAATTTTTTATTCAACAAGGTTTTATTCTCCAGCCTCTTGCATGCATTGCCCCAGTCACTGCTGCCGCGGCTCTCTGGTTTGAGTCCCTAGAGGAGGCTCTACATATTGAAACCCCGTTGGAAGATATTATTGACAAGCTTAGGGCCCTTAAGCTAGCCAATTCATTTGTTTCTGACGCCGTTGTTCATTTAACCAAGCTAACGGCTAAAAATTCAGGTTTTGCTATTCAGGTGCGTAGGGCGCTATGGCTTAAATCCTGGTCAGCTGACGTGACTTCAAAGTCTAAACTTCTCAACATTCCCTTCAAAGGACAGATCCTATTCGGGCCTTGACTGAAGGAGATCATTTCTGACATCACTGGAGGAAAATGTAACGCCCTTCCTCAAGACAGGTCCAACAAATTAAGGACCAAACAGTCTAGTTTTCGGCCCTTTCGAAACTTCAAGAGTGGCGCAGCTTCAACTTCCTCTAACACAAAACAAGAGGGAACTTTTGCCCAGTCTAAGCCGGTCTGGAGACCTAACCAGGCTTGGAACAAGGGGAAACAGGCCAAGAAGCCTGCTGCTGCCTCTAAGACAGCATGAAGGAGCAGCCCCCGATCCGGAAACGGATCTAGTAGGGGGCAGACTCTCTCTCTTCGCCCAGGCTTGGGCAAGAGATGTCGAGGATCCCTGGACATTGGAAATTGTGTCCAAGGGTTATCTTCTGGAATTCAAAACCTCTCCCCCAAAAGGGAGATTTCATCTCTCACTTTTATCTGCAAACCAGATAAAGAGAGAAGCATTCTTACATTGTGTTCAAGACCTCCTAGTTATGGGAATGATCCACCCAGTTCCGCAGGAGGGACAGGGCTTTTATTCCAATCTGTTTGTTGTTCCCAAGAAAGAGGGAACATTCAGACCAATCTTAGATCTCAAGATCTTAAACAGTTCCTTCAAGATGGAGACTATTCGAACCATCCTTCCTATGATCCAGGAGGGTCAATACAGGCACTACCAGTTTGTGGCTCTTCCCTTCGGGTTGGCCACGGCACCAAGAATCTTTGCAAAGGTTCTAGGGTCCCTTCTAGTGGTCCTAAGGCCACGGGCTATAGCAGTAGCCCCTTACTCAGACGACATTCTGATACAGGCGTCGACTTTTCAAGTTGCCAGGTCTCACACGGACATTGTTCTGGCATTTCTGACACAAGAGTTTCCTTCCTAGGAACTCTGATAGTTTCTGTAGAAATGAAGATTTACCTGACAGAGGCCAGGTTGTCAAAACTTCTAAATTCCTGCCGTGTTCTTTATTCTACTTCTCGCCCTTCAGTGGCTCAGTGTATGGAAGTAATCGGCTTAATGGTAGCGGCAATGGACATAGTGCCGTTTGCCCGCCTACATCTCAGACCGCTGCAACTCTGCATGCTCAGTCAGTGGAATGGGGACTACACAGATTTGTCCCCTCAACTAAATCTGGATCAAGAGACCAGGGATTCTCTTCTCTGGTGGTTATCTCGGGTCCATCTGTCCAAGGGTATGACCTTCCGCAGGCCAGATTGGACAATAGTAACGATAGATGCCAGCCATCTGGGCTGGGGTGCAGTCTGGAACTCCCTGAAGGCTCAGGGCTTGTGGACTCAGGAGGAGACACTCCTTCCGATAAACATTCTGGAACTAAGAGCGATATTCAATGCTCTTCAGGCTTGGCCACAGCTAGCTGTGGTCAGGTTCATCAGATTTCAGTCGGACAACATCACGACTGTAGCTTACATCAACCATCAAGGGGGAACAAGGAGTTCCCTAGCAATGTTGGAGGTTTCAAAAATAATTCTATGGGCAGAGGTTCACTCTTGCCATCTATCAGCTATCCATATCCCAGGAGTAGAGAACTGGGAGGCGGATTTTCTAAGTCGACAGATTTTTCATCCGGGGGAGTGGGAACTCCATCCGGAGGTGTTTGCACAGTTGATTCAACTTTTGGGGCAAACCAGAACTGGATCTCATGGCGTCTCGTCAGAACGCCAAGCTTCCTTGTTACGGGTTCAGGTCCAGGGATCCCAAGGCAGCGCTGATAGATGCTCTAGCAGCGCCTTGGTCTTTCAACTTGGCTTATGTGTTTCCACCGTTTCCTCTGCTCCCTCGTCTGTTTGCCAAGATCAAGCAGGAGAGAGCTTCGGTGATTTTAATAGCTCCTGCGTTGCCACGCAGGACTTGGTACGCAGATCTGATGGACATGTCTTCCTTTCCACCTTGGACTCTGCCACTGAGGCAGCACCTTCTACTTCAAGGTCCCTTCAAACATCCAAATCTAATTTCTCTGCGTCTGACTGCTTGGAGATTGAACGCTTGATTTTGTCAAAACGTGGTTTTTTCGAGTCGGTCATTGATACCTTAATCCAGGAAACCAGGAAAATCTATCATAAGATATGGTGTAAATATCTTCATTGGTGTGAATCAAAGGGTTACTCATGGAGTAAAGTCAGTATTCCCAGGATATTGTCTTTTCTCCAAGAAGGATTGGAGAAGGGATTGTCAGCTAGTTCCTTAAAGGGACAGATTTCTGCTCTGTCTATTCTTTTTCACAAGCGTCTGGCGGATGTTCCAGACGTTCAGGCGTTTTGTCAGGCTTTAGTTAGAATCAAGCCTGTGTTTAAACCTGTTGCTCCGCCATGGAGTTTAAATTTAGTTCTTAAAGTTCTTCAAGGGGTTCCGTTTGAACCTCTGCATTCCATAGATATCAAGCTTTTATCTTGGAAAGTTCTGTTCTTGGTAGCCATCTCTTTGGCTCGAAGAGTTTCAGAGTTATGTGCCTTGCAGTGTGATTCCCCTTATCTGATCTTCCATGCAGATAAGGTAGTTTTGCGTACCAAACCTGGGTTTCTTCCTAAGGTGGTATCCAATAAGAATATCAATCAAGAGATGATTGTTCCGTCACTGTGTCCTAATCCTTCTTCAAAGAAGGAACGTCTATTACACAATCTTGACGTGGTTCGTGCTTTAAAGTTTTATTTACAAGCTACTAAAGATTTTCGTCAAACATCTGCATTGTTTGTTGTCTACTCTGGACAGAGGAAAGGCCAAAAGGCTTCAGCAACTTCTCTTTCTTTTTGGTTAAGAAGTATAATCCGCTTAGCTTATGAGACTGCTGGCCAGCAGCCTCCTGTAAGAATTACAGCTCATTCCACTAGAGCGGTGGCTTCCACATGGGCCTTTAAAAATGAGGCTTCTGTTGAACAGATTTGTAAGGCGGCAACTTCTTCGCTTCATACTTTTTCTAAATTCTACAAATTTGATACTTTTGCTTCTTCGGAGGCTATTTTTGGGAGAAAGGTCTAACAGGCAGTGGTGCCTTCCGTTTAAGTGCCTGCCTTGTCCCTCCCTTCATCTGTGTCCTATAGCTTTGGTATTGGTATCCCACAAGTAATGGATGAATCCGTGGACTGGATACACCTTACAAGAGAAAACAAAATTTATGCTTACCTGATAAATTTATTTCTCTTGTGGTGTATCCAGTCCATGGCCCGCCCTGTCATTTTAAGGCAGGTGTGTTTTTTTTTTTAATTTTTAAAGTACAGTCACCACTGCACCCTATAGTTTCTCCTTTCTCTTGCTTGTCTTCGGTCGAATGACTGGGAGGTGGCAGTTAGGGGAGGAGCTATATAGACAGCTCTGCTGTGGGTGATCCTCTTGCAGCTTCCTGTTGGGAAGGAGAATATCCCACAAGTAATGGATGAATCCGTGGACTGGATACACCACAAGAGGAATAAATTTATCAGGTAAGCATAAATTTTGTTTTTTATTTTATCCCTCCCTCTCTAGTGACTCGTGGACTTCCAGATCTTGGGTATTACATCCCATAAGTCACTAGCTCATGGACTCTTGTCACTTACATGAAAGAAAACATAACTTATATAAGAACTTACATGATAAGTTCATTTCTTTCATAGTGGCAAGAGTGCATGAGACTTTTTTGTGGTTATGTTTTTTGGGGGGTATTTTTGAATAAAGATTATTTTCCCAGTTCCTCTTTTTGTATGCTTTTTACTCCTTTTTTTTCACCTCACTTCTTGGCTAAATGTTAAACTGAGGTATGAGTGAGATGGAAGGTGTATTTATAGGCATTTTGAGGTTTGGGAAATCCTGGTAGGAATGTATATCCCATACGGTCACTAACTCTTGCCACCATGAAAGAAATTAATTTATCAGGTAAGTTCTTACATAAATTATGTTTTCCTCATAGTTGTCAGGAAGAGCAATTCACAGGAGTATTGGATCATGGACTCTCACCACCATGAAATAAACTAATTTATCAGGTAAGCATAGGTAATGTTTCCTTCAGGTTTTCTTCAGGTCTGAAACATACTGACCAGTTTGATAAATCTTTCACATTACAACATGAAACTGAATGATTGAAAGGACAGAAAGAAGTATAGGGATTTGAATATTGTACGATGAGTGGACGTTAAACTGTGAGGTGGGATAAGAGTAAATAGTGTTAATTATTGAATAATCCCTATAAAAACATTTTGTTCGGGTGTTTTGAAGTGTTAATAATTAAGTGCCCACCAGGTACAAAATACATCTGGTATTCCTGATAATCTTTGTTTTTGTTAGTTCTATGTAGTGGAATATTGATTTTAATATTTTTTTTTTTTAAAAGAGCACTTTATTGAAGAAGAAAAAAAAAACAGAGTGTGGTGTATTGGTGATGTCAGAGTGAGGAGGGGATCTGATGGTTACCTGTATGTGTCGTAATAATAAAGATAATAAGAGTGGACACATTTATTTATATAAACATAAAAATATTAAATACATTGATCCAGATGAGGATGAATATGTAAAAGAAAATTGGTGATTTGCTAAGAAAGCAGAATTCCCTATTCAGTGCTGCATCTATAGTGTTAAATATAATGTAATTTTCATTTAATCAGAATTTTGTTAAAGTGTTTGAGAAATAGCTTCTGGGAATCTTGATTTGAAGTTTTAAATGGAGTGGTTAGTCTGGGCAAAATTGTGACCTACTGAATTGCAATATTTGGTTTCATCTTGATTTTTGATTGAGTGTCAGTGCAGATTCATTTGAAAGTGCATTTTTTGGCTGACTTCCCCAACATCACATGCAGTGTATCATATATACCACATTGGCAGATATAAGTATGACCTGTTAGTATTGTATGTTTTGTTGTTATTACTGGCTATGCAGTTTTTATGCAATGAAAGTAATATGTTAGTTTTTCTGTGTCAAAAACAAAATGTACATAATTACTAAATAATTTCTCAATAATGATTAAATGCGATAATGATTAGGGGCAAGATTACAAGTGGAGCGCTAATTTATTGGGCACCTGCAAACAGGTAAATTTTCCTGTTTGCAGGTGCACGATAAATAACCAGCCATTACCAAGTGGCTGGTTATTGCTTCTGCTACTTTGAGGTAGCAATTAGCACTTATAAAATTAACGATAGGTCAGATCTCTGGTTAATTATATAAATGTACCCCAAATGCCCCCAAAATACAGTGTAGTGTATTTTATTAAAAAATAAAAATCGTTTAATTGTTATGTTTTAATAAAATAACTGGACTAGGCAGTGTTTTGCAGGGTAAAGTTGGTGGTAGTGGAGGGGTTAGAAAAAAAAAAAACGGCACTGAAAAGTGCCTTTACATTGCAGTCTATGGGAACTGTGTGTTCCCAGTAAATATATATGTATATGCTCTTGCTGGTTTTTATATGTTTGAGATTTAAATGTTGTCGGTAGCCTCTGATACACACTAGCTCTATAAGTTGTTGTAAATTGTTTTCTTTTGTGTGGTCCGCACCGCTATGGGGTTAACCCTTAATTTGATAGTTACGGTGTGTTAGATGTAAATTGATTTTTGGCAATTGTGTTGTGTAAATTGAATGTCTGTAGGAATTTGTCTTTTGGATTGGACTTGTATAATCCCTTTAGGAAGAATGTATTTGAGGTTTCTTACAATTGTTTTATTATAGTAAGGTACACTATTGGGGATATACACAAATAGCCGGAGTATTTAAGATGACTTTATGATATTGAGAAGTCCAATGATCGCGATCTCTGGTTAGAGGCGCGCCTTGATCATACGATGAGGAACTTGGGGCGATTTACATTGTATAGCAGTAAGAAGGCCGCTTGTATTAGTGGAAAGATGATCTCCGTCTCTGACAGGAGGCGTGTCTTGAGCAGCCAATAAAAAACTGGAGGCGGTTGACTTTGCATTATTTGACTCGAGTATGAAATGGGTCTGTGCTATAATTTTTGCTCTCTATTTTTTGTTTTATGTTTTTGAAGGGTTAATTAACGGGATAGCACTGTTTGGCATTTGTTTTTATTCCTGGGGTTGGTTCTGGATACGGTTGACTCCCACTGGGGTGGACCATACTAAGGATGGACAGCGCTGTTTGGTTGATGGCCTTGATTGTGTATTGAGCTGTTGTTATTAATACACCCTTTCATGTATTTACATCAGGTGTTTGTCTGTATTATTATTGGGTGTCTGTTTAGCTGTGATCAGACTGATATGTATTTTTGCTAAGACGTACACCCACTGTGATTGTGGTTACTATGGAGATTAGCGACAGCGTGCGGGTGTGGCCAGTTTGTTATTGTTTTGCTAGTGGTCGGTGATAGGAGGTGCGGCTTGATCTTCCAAATGGATACCTGGGGGCGGTTTATTCTTGATGGCAATGAGAAGGCTGATATCGGTCTCTGACAGGAGGCGTGGCTGGAGCATCCAATAGGAAACCTGGGGATGGATCATACCGTACGATCTGTCTAGAGTATGAAGCGGGTCTGGCCTCGATTGTGTATCGATCTGATGTTAGGAATACACACTATGGTCGATTGGGGTACATCTTGATTTGTTTTCATCGGGTGTTTTGTCTCTTTAGGTGCGAGCAGACTGACATAAATTTATGCTAAGGTGCACGCTTATTGTAAATGCGGTCGCTATGGATATGTATGACACCGTGGGGTGTGGTCACCTTGTTGTCATTATTTTGGTAGTGGTTTCTATGCCCTCGTAACAGAGGAGTGGCTGCTAGGAATCCAATGATTTGCAGTACGGCTGGGTTTTCCATCTGGGAGAGGTTTTATTTGTTGTGACAGTGATTCACTGGGGATATGTGACAACTTAGAGTTTTAGATTTTTATATTTGTTCACTTGTTATGACACTTTATGTAATATACCACTTTGAATTGTGCACTTTAAGGATAATGAAAAGTTTTTTTGGTAAACTGAGCCACCTATAGGGGTGGTTTAGCAGTTAGTACACACAGTTGGAGCTGATTGGCTAACTACTAGGGGGAAGGGTTTACAGGCCTTTATAGCTTGTTCATTTGCACTATTGTATTGTCAGAAGAAGGGACGTTTGAGGTCCCGAAACGTCACGAATAAACACTTTGCACAGATGTCCAAAGTCCAGTGAGTGCTTCATTTTGCTGTTTATACTCTCCTCTAGAGCACCCTGGCAGTTGTAGGACGGTGGTGAGAGTGCATATACCTCGGAACTTTGTTAATATGTGTATATGCACATATTAACACATAAATATATATGTATGTATAATCATTTACATATATATTTACAATTAGCTTCCATCACTGCACGACTTACCCCCTTTGGTTCTGTGCTGTGTATGATGGGATCAGAATGAGGCTCTCATTGAAGCCTATGGAAGCACGATCTTGTGAGCGCAATGCTTCCCAGCAATGTGAACACGAGCAGGGCTGGACTGGGAATGAAAAGCAGCCCTGAAAATATTTTTTACCAGCCCTAAATTTTGCTGCGGCGTGCTCATAGAATGCACATACCAGATTTTTCACAGTGGGTAATTGGGATATGGGATATTTCTGCTAATATGTTGGGGGGTTTTTGTATAATGTATGTAAACTTGTGAAGAATATGCTGGGTACATAATGGATAGATCATGTAACAGTGCAATGTTTGTGAAATAGGGGCAACAAAATTATGCATCTTAGCATAGGGATATTAAGGTGAAATGTCAATACTTTATTAGAACATATGTTATATTAAAAAAAAAAAGAGGCACAGCAGCAACACTGACTAACAGACAGACATGGGGATGACATTTTCCTCCCAAATACTTGAAAATGTTTTAGAAAAGTTTTATTATTTCTCCACCCTATTTTTTCTTTTTCTTTTTTTTCTTTTTTATTGATTTTACCAAACTGAGATCAAATGACATGGATATTACTTAATAATATTATAAGGAAGGATTAAATCCAAGTGGACTGGCAGGATTACGCTACCTAGTCACTTGTGTTCTGTCCTTTAACTACACAGTGACAATTGTTCATTTTTATTTATTTTGGGAAATGTATTGCTGATTCCAAACAATTACTAATTCATATAATCTAATTTTTAGGGTAATGTTAAACACATATGTTTTTACTTTTATACAAAACAATGAACTGTTGTTAAATAAAATATGATATAAACTCAAATTTTGTATTTTGTTACTAATCCATTATTTACTATATGAATTTGTTAATTTGGTTGTATTACCCAACTCTTTTTGTTTGAAAAAAAAAATCTTAATATAGCCCCTCTATTGATGTTAAACTAAACAATGCATGCCCATCACACTACCTTTATTCTGCTTAAGACATCAGCACTTATCTAGTTATCTGACAACATAGTAAGCATTAGCACCACCATCAATAATTATTTGTAGCCCCACAAGAGGAAGAGTGTTGTGTACTAATACGGACTGATAATTAGCCGCTCAAAGCACACCTTATGAGCACATCCATGATGTGGGACTAGGCAATGGAATGATGTACTAAATATTGCTGCACTCGTAAGCAACTAGCAAGCTAATGTAAACATGTCAGCAGCGTGACAACAACAATAAAAACCATAGCAGCAAATTTACAAAATCAATATCATTGCCAATTTGCCAAAGACCATTAGTTATAATAACTTATTTTAAAAGGTAAGGAATATAATTACGCAGTCGCAATGTGAGCTGGTGGTGTTCTCTCTCAGTCTCTGCCTCTGCGTTGCCGGCCGTGAACGTCTGTCCATCCCACACACTGCACACACGTGACCCCATGTGGGCTGCTCCATCTCAACTAGGCGGCTCGCTGGTGCTCCCTCCACTATGCGTGTGTGACGTGAGACGAAGTCAGTCACGTGCAAGCCTGCCCGGCCCGGCCCACCCCCACATTCCCTGGCCTTATCATCCAATTGGCATTTGTGAGTGACATACACAGACTCAGTCTGTCTGATTGGTAGGTTGCGTTGCAGCCGGCCGGTTGTTATTATTGGTTACGGTTAGAAGTGAACTTGAAGAAGTTAAGTAGTAGAATTAAAGAACTTAGAAAATAGACACAGTCTACTGGCTTGCCACTGCCTCCTGCCCTTAGCCTAAAGCAACACAACATATCATTATCACAATCGTATTCGCAATTATATCGGCAGCCGCATTGCATCAAACATTTGCTGCTCTCAGACAGTCTCTATTGCAGCAGCTGAGCCAGCCCAGTTGAGCTGCCGGCTGGCAGCCAACCAGGATTTTCCCCGGTATCCCGGCTGTCCAATCCGGCCCTGAACGCGAGCTTGCGTTCGCATTGCTGACAACTTTTAACATGAAAGAGATATTAAGCACTCTACTTGTGATCCAGCCCTAGATGTGAAAATAGCGTGCATCATTATTTAGTGGTATTGCTTTAACACGGTTGACTCAGCTTGCAGGAAGTTTTAATGCAGGGCTTAGTGACACTCAAAGTAGTTAACAAAACAGTTTCCTTTGTGCAAGTTTCTGTTTAAAGTTGTGTGGTTGATTGAATCCCAGACTAGGGGGCTGTGAAGAAAATTTAATTGAGTGTTAGATTATTTTTTAATAATGCCCTTTAGTGCAGGGTTACATGTAACCACTAGTGAAATGTGTATATTTCTTCTCTCTGTGTTGTAGGAGTTTTTCATTGTATGTTTTCAGGCTATTTTTTTGTCCTTTGTGTTTGAATACCAGCAATGAAGATATGATGACCCCTAGTAGCTTGACTGTAGGTTATGGATTGTTAAATGTGGTTGAACTGAATGTTTTACCTGCATCAGTCTGTTGGTTTTCTATACACACATGAATGCGGTTTAACATTAGTGATTGTGACTGGCTGTCTGTCAACATATCTATCTCTTTATTTGCTATCTCTCACACTGCCAGTGATTACAGACATTATACTTTCTCTCTCTCTCTCTCTCTCTCTCTCTCTCTCTCTCTCTCTCACTGCCAGTGATTACAGACATTATACTATCTCTCTCTCACACTGCCAGTGATTAGACATTATACTATCTCTGTCTCTTACTGCCAGTGATTACAGACATTATACTATCTCTCTCACACACATTGCCAGTGATTGCAGCCATTATACTATCTCTCTCTCACACATTGCCAGTGATTACAGACATTATACTATCTCTCTCACACACATTGCCAGTGATTACAGCCATTATACTATCTCTCTCTCACACATTGCCAGTGATTATACATTATACTATCTCTCTCTCACACTCTGTGATTACAGACATTATACTATCTCTTTCTCTCACTGCCAGTGATTAGACATTATACTTTCTTTCCTAAGATATGGTGAATATGGTGGGAATATCACTCCTGGCCAGCAGGAGGAGGCAAAGAGCACCACAGCAAAGCTGCTATATATGTCACTTCGCTTACCCATAACCCCCAGTCATTTTCTTTGCCTGCGGTGCAAGAAGGAGGTGAAGTTTTGGTGTCTGATCTACAATAAAAGATTTTTTTTTTTTTAAAGCAGAGTAGGTTTGCTCTGATCTTTCTAAAGGGTCTAGCCTTAGCCCATGTCAGTCTCTTCAGTAGGGCAGTGGTGGCTTTTAAGCAATTGGGAACTTGTGGGGTACAATCCTCACTGCGTTTTCCCAAAACATTTTGCTGCCCTATTTAGATAGCCTGAGTAAGTTTATTCAGTCTTTCTGTATTTCCACAGGTCCATGTAAGGGATGGCATCCTCTCAAACCAGGTGAGCTGTCCTTCTGCCGGACAGATAAATATTGAGGTAAATGCCAGTTTTATTTTTCTATGTAGCAGGGAAAAATGTGGCACTTATTCAGCTGAAACGCTGCAGGGGGGCGTTTTTATTATTCCTGTCAGGGTGCAGGTTTTTATGGCAGTTTTTGCAGGCACTGTTAGTGTGAGGAGTTATTTATTTCTCCAACATAGGTGTGTCCGGTCCACGGCGTCATCCTTACTTGTGGGATATTCTCTTCCCCAACAGGAAATGGCAAAGAGCCCAGCAAAGCTGGTCATATGATCCCTCCTAGGCTCCGCCTACCCCAGTCATTCTCTTTGCCGTTGCACAGGCAACATCTCCACGGAGATGGCTAAGAGTTTTTTGGTGTTTAAATGTAGTTTTTATTCTTCAATCAAGTGTTTGTTATTTTAAAATAGTGCTGGTATGTACTATTTACTCTGAAACAGAAAAGAGAAGAAGATTTCTGTTTGTGAGAGGAAGATGATTTTAGCAAACGTTACTAAAATCGATTGCTGTTTCCACACAGGACTGTTGAGATGAAGTAACTTCAGTTGGGGGAAGCAGTTGGCAGACTTTTCTGCCTGAGGTATGATGGCCACATTTCTAACACGACTTGGTAATGCTGGAAGGCTGTCATTTTCCCTATGGGGACCGGTAAGCCATTTTCTTAGATTAAGTAAAAGAATAAAGGCTTTATAAGGGCTTAAAAAACTGGTAGACATTTTTCTGGGCTAAAACGATTACTTGCTAAGCATATTTGACAGATTATAGCGCTTTATAGTTATTATAATCTTGGGGATTGTTGTTAAAAAACGGCAGGCACTGTATGGACACCTTTTTCAGATGGGGGCCTTCTCTAGTCATAGGCAGAGCCTCATTTTCGCGCCACTAATGCGCAGTTGTTTTTGGAAGGCAAGGCATGCAGATGCATGTGTGAGGAGCTAAGATCCACTGAAAAAGCTTATAGAAGGCGTCATTTGGTATCGTATTCCCCTCTGGGCTTGGTTGGGTCTCAGCAAAGCAGATTCCTGGGACTGTATAGGGGTTAAATGTAAAAACGGCTCCGGTTCCGTTATTTTAAGGGTTAAAGCTTTCAAATTTGGTGTGCAATACTTTTAAGGCTTTAAGACACTGTGGTGAAATTTTGGTGAATTTTGAACAATTGCTTCATACTTTTTCGCATATTCAGTAATAAAGTGTGTTCTGTTTAAAATTTAAAGTGACAGTAACGGTTTTACTTTAAAACGTTTTTTGTGCTTTGTTGACAAGTTTAAGCCTGTTTAACATGTCTGAACCATCAGATAAACGATGTTCTATATGTATGAAAGCCAATGTGTCTCCCCATTTAAATATATGTGATAATTGTGACATGGTGTCCAAACAAGGTAGGGACAATGATGCCACAGATAATAATAGTGCCCAAGATGATTCTTCAGATGAGGGGAGTAAGCATGGTACTGCATCACCCCCTTCTGTGTCTACACCAGTTTTGCCCACACAAGAGGCCCCTAGTACATCTAGTGCGCCAATACTTATTACTATGCAACAATTAACGGCTGTTATGGATAATTCTATTGCAAATATTTTATCTAAAATGCCTACTTATCAAAGAAAGCGCGATTGCTCTGTTTTAAACACTGAAGAGCAAGAGGACGCTGATGATAACGTTTCTGACATACCCTCACACCAATCTGAAGGGGCCAGGAGGGAGGTTTTGTCTGAGGGAGAAATTTCAGATTCAGGAAAAATTTCTCAACAAGCTGAACCTGATGTTGTAACATTTAAATTTAAATTAGAACATCTCCGCGCACTGCTTAAGGAGGTATTATCTACTCTGGATGATTGTGACAATTTGGTCATTCCAGAGAAATTATGTAAGATGGACAAGTTCCTAGAGGTTCCGGTGCCCCCCGATGTTTTTCCTATACCCAAGCGGGTGGCGGACATAGTAAACAAGGAATGGGAAAGGCCCGGCATACCTTTTGTTCCTCCCCCTATTTTTAAGAAATTATTTCCTATAGTCGACCCCAGAAAGGACTTATGGCAGACAGTCCCTAAGGTCGAGGGGGCGGTCTCTACTCTAAACAAACGCACTACTATTCCCATAGAAGATAGTTGTGCTTTTAAAGATCCTATGGATAAAAAATTAGAGGGTTTGCTTAAAAAAATGTTTGTTCAGCAAGGTTACCTTCTTCAACCAATTTCATGCATTGTTCCTGTCACTACGGCAGCGTGTTTCTGGTTCGAAGAACTAGAAAAGTCGCTCAATAAAGAATCTTCGTATGAGGAGGTTATGGACAGAGTTCATGCACTTAAATTGGCTAACTCTTTTAGTCTAGATGCCGCTTTGCAATTAGCGAGATTAGCGGCGAAAAATTCAGGGTTTGCTATCGTGGCGCGCAGAGCGCTCTGGCTAAAGTCTTGGTCAGCGGATGTGTCTTCCAAGACAAAATTGCTTAACATCCCTTTCAAGGGCAAAACACTGTTTGGTCCTGATTTGAAAGAGATTATTTCAGACATCACCGGAGGAAAGGGCCACGCCCTTCCTCAGGATAGGTCTTTTAAGGCTAGAAATAAGCCTAATTTTCGTCCCTTTCGCAGAAACGGACCAGCCTCTACTTCTACATCCTCTAAGCAAGAGGGTAATACTTCTCAACCCAAACCAGCCTGGAGACCGATGCAAGGCTGGAACAAGGGTAAGCAGGCCAAGAAGCCTGCCACTGCTACCAAAACAGCATGAAGAGATGGCCCCCGATCCAGGACCGGATCTGGTGGGGGGCAGACTTTCTCTCTTTGCTCAGGCCTGGGCAAGAGATGTTCAGGATCCTTGGGCACTAGAAATAGTTTCTCAAGGTTATCTCCTGGAATTCAAGGAACTACCCCCAAGGGGAAGGTTCCACAGGTCTCAATTATCTTCAAACCAAATAAAAAGACAGTCATTCTTACATTGTGTAGAAGACCTGTTAAGGATGGGAGTAATTCATCCAGTTCCAATAAGAGAACAAGGGATGGGGTTTTACTCCAACCTGTTCATAGTTCCCAAAAAAGAGGGAACATTCAGACCAATTCTAGATCTCAAGATCCTAAACAAATTTCTCAGGGTTCCATCGTTCAAAATGGAAACCATTCGAACGATCCTTCCTACCATCCAGGAAGGTCAATTTATGACCACGGTGGATTTAAAGGATGCGTACCTCCATATTCCTATCCACAAGGAACATCATCAGTTCCTAAGGTTCGCTTTTCTGGACAAGCATTACCAGTTTGTGGCACTTCCATTCGGATTAGCCACTGCTCCGAGAATTTTCACAAAGGTACTAGGGTCCCTTCTAGCGGTTCTAAGACCAAGGGGCATTGCAGTAGTACCGTACTTGGACGACATCCTGATTCAAGCGTCGTCTCTGTCAAAAGCAAAGGCTCATATGGACATCGTCCTAGCCTTTCTCAGATCTCACGGATGGAAAGTAAACATAGAAAAAAGTTCTCTTTCCCCGTCAACAAGAGTTCCCTTCTTGGGAACAATAATAGACTCCTTAGAAATGAGGATTTTTCTGACAGAGGTCAGAAAATCAAAACTTCTAAGCTCTTGTCAAGTTCTTCATTCTGTTCTTCGTCCTTCCATAGCGCAGTGCATGGAAGTAATAGGATTGATGGTTGCAGCAATGGACATAGTTCCTTTTGCACGAATTCATCTAAGACCATTACAACTGTGCATGCTCAGACAGTGGAATGGGGATTATACAGACTTGTCTCCGACGATTCAAGTAGATCAAAGGACCAGAGATTCACTCCGTTGGTGGCTAATCCTGGACAACCTGTCACAGGGAATGAGCTTCCGCAGACCAGAGTGGGTCATTGTCACGACCGACGCCAGTCTGGTGGGCTGGGGCGCGGTCTGGGAACCCCTGAAAGCTCAGGGTCTATGGTCTCGGGAAGAATCTCTTCTCCCGATAAACATTCTGGAACTGAGAGCGATATTCAATGCTCTCAAAGCTTGGCCTCATCTAGCAGAGGCCAAATTCATAAGGTTTCAATCAGACAACATGACGACAGTTGCATATATCAACCATCAGGGGGGAACAAGGAGTTCCCTGGCGATGGAGGAAGTGACCAAGATAATTCAATGGGCGGAGGATCACTCCTGCCACTTGTCTGCAATCCACATCCCAGGAGTGGAAAATTGGGAAGCGGATTTTCTGAGTCGTCAGAAATTCCATCCGGGGGAGTGGGAACTCCACCCGGAAATCTTTGCCCATATAACTCAATTATGGGGCATTCCAGACATGGATCTGATGGCGTCTCGTCAGAACTTCAAGGTTCCTTGTTACGGGTCCAGATCCAGGGATCCCAAGGCGACTCTAGTAGATGCACTAGTAGCACCTTGGACCTTCAACCTAGCTTATGTTTTCCCACCGTTTCCTCTCATTCCCAGGCTGGTAGCCAGGATCAACCAGGAGAGGGCTTCGGTGATCTTGATAGCTCCTGCGTGGCCACGCAGGACTTGGTATGCAGACCTGGTGAATATGTCATCGTCTCCACCATGGAAGCTACCTTTGAGACAGGACCTTCTTGTTCAAGGTCCATTCGAACATCCGAATCTGGTTTCTCTCCAACTGACTGCTTGGAGATTGAACGCTTGATTTTATCAAAGCGTGGGTTTTCAGATTCTGTAATAGATACTCTGATTCAGGCTAGGAAGCCTGTAACTAGAAAAATTTACCATAAGATATGGAAAAAATATATCTATTGGTGTGAATCTAAAGGATTCCCATGGAACAAGATAAAAATTCCTAGGATTTTATCCTTTCTACAAGAGGGTTTGGAGAAGGGATTATCTGCAAGTTCTCTGAAGGGACAGATTTCTGCGTTATCTGTTTTACTTCACAAAAGGCTGGCAGCTGTGCCAGACGTTCAAGCGTTTGTTCAGGCTCTGGTTAGAATCAAGCCTGTTTACAGACCCTTGACTCCTCCCTGGAGTCTTAATCTAGTTCTTTCAGTTCTTCAAGGAGTTCCGTTTGAACCCTTACATTCCGTAGATATTAAGTTATTATCTTGGAAAGTTTTGTTTTTGGTTGCAATTTCTTCTGCTAGAAGAGTTTCTGAGTTATCTGCTCTGCAGTGTTCTCCGCCCTATCTGGTGTTCCATGCAGATAAGGTGGTTTTGCGTACTAAGCCTGGTTTTCTTCCGAAAGTTGTTTCCAACAAGAATATTAACCAGGAGATAGTTGTACCTTCTTTGTGCCCGAATCCAGTTTCAAAGAAGGAACGTTTGTTACACAATTTGGACGTAGTCCGTGCTCTAAAATTCTATTTAGAGGCCACTAAAGATTTCAGACAAACTTCTTCTTTGTTTGTTGTTTATTCTGGTAAAAGGAGAGGTCAAAAAGCAACTTCTACCTCTCTTTCCTTTTGGCTTAAAAGCATTATCCGTTTGGCTTATGAGACTGCCGGACGGCAGCCTCCTGAAAGAATCACAGCTCACTCCACTAGGGCTGTGGCTTCCACATGGGCCTTCAAGAACGAGGCTTCTGTTGACCAGATATGTAAGGCAGCGACTTGGTCTTCACTGCACACTTTTGCCAAATTTTACAAATTTGATACTTTTGCTTCTTCTGAGGCTATTTTTGGGAGAAAGGTTTTGCAAGCCGTGGTGCCTTCCATTTAGGTGACCTGATTTGCTCCCTCCCTTCATCCGTGTCCTAAAGCTTTGGTATTGGTTCCCACAAGTAAGGATGACGCCGTGGACCGGACACACCTATGTTGGAGAAAACAGAATTTATGCTTACCTGATAAATTACTTTCTCCAACGGTGTGTCCGGTCCACGGCCCGCCCTGGTTTTTTTAATCAGGTCTGATGAATTATTTTCTCTAACTACAGTCACCACGGTATCATATGGTTTCTCCTATGCATATTTCCTCCTGTACGTCGGTCGAATGACTGGGGTAGGCGGAGCCTAGGAGGGATCATATGACCAGCTTTGCTGGGCTCTTTGCCATTTCCTGTTGGGGAAGAGAATATCCCACAAGTAAGGATGACGCCGTGGACCGGACACACCGTTGGAGAAAGTAATTTATCAGGTAAGCATAAATTCTGTTTTTATTGATGGCTCAGTGAGGATCTGTTTTTTAGTAACGGATTATGTACTTTTTTGGGGGGTTTATTGTTTTTTTTAAGCCTGTTTTTCAAGAAAGTTGTTTAAAAAAAATTGGCTTTTTTGTCAGCTGTAGGACCGCCCCTTTTAGGGAGGTTCTGATTCTGTGATGTCAGAGGTTTTTTTGGCACTTTTCTTCACTTCCTTTAAGAGTGAGGTGTGCATATTTCAGATGGCTCTGCTGTTTAGAAGGCTTCTTGCTGTTTTTGCTTCTCTGGAAATCCGGAATGTAAACGGGATCGTTTTTTTCCTCAGTTTGCAGGACAGGTAGGGCAGAGTGTTGCCTGGGGTATGTTTTCTTGATTTGTTAAATTTAAAGGGAACATTTATTTAAGAACTTTTTTTTTTTTTGTTCTTTTTTAAATCCTTTGTTAAAAGATAAAAAATAAAAAAAAAGTTTTTATTTTTTTTATTTTCTTCTTTTTGTATTATGGATCAGGAGGCTGTGCAGGATGTTACCTGTAGCTTATGTTTTGATGCCCAGGTGGAACCCCCAGTACCTTTTTGTTCATGTATTGAAAGTTGCAAAAAGCCTATAGAAATAGACTTTTTTGACCCTGAGGCATCATTAGCTAAGGCGAATGCTGTTCAGGAGCCTCCTGTTTCAGATGTGCCGCAGCTTCCTCCTCAAGCGTCCCAATCCTATTCATCTGCACATGCAGTGCCCTGCGTTCCCTCTCATGTTCCGTCTGGAGTTATTTTGCAAGATATTGCTGCCCATGTATCTTTTGCGGTATCTGGGGCGCTGTCTGCTTTTCCCATGCTGCAGGGAAATTGCAAACGGAAATTTAAAGAAACAGTAAGTAAGGTTTCTGATCCTGAAGTGGCTAATCAAAGTATTTCCTCTCAGAAGTCTGAGGATGAAGATTCTTCGGGTCCATCTGAGGGTGAAATTTCGGATTCAGGCAGTATAATTCCTTCTACTGATGCTGAAGTTGTGTGGAAAGTTTGCTCAACTAAGAATTGGTTTAAACATTTATTTTTTCTGTACCTCTGATTTCGCAAATGCTATTAAATGTACAGATTGGTTTGAACTTCGTCTCCAAGGATGTTGCTGTTAAGGCACTGCCACAGCTTTCTCCTTTAATGTCCCAAGCCTATATGGCGTCACATGCAGTGCCCTGTGGTTACTCTCAATCTCCTGGAGGAGTGTATTTGCTTACAGAAGTTGCAAGTTCAGGTATCTTCTGCGGTATCTGTGGCTTGATCTGTTTTTCTCTCACACACATTGCCAGTGATTACAGCCATTATACTATCTCTCTCTCACACATTGCCAGTGATTACAGCCATTATACTATCTCTCTCACACACATTGCCAGTGATTACAGCCATTATACTATCTCTCTCTCACACATTGCCAGTGATTATACATTCTACTATCTCTCTCTCACACTCTGTGATTACAGACATTATACTATCTCTCTCTCTCTCTCACTGCCAGTGATTACAGACATTATACTTTCTTTCCTAAGATATGGTGAATATGGTGGGAATATCACTCCTGGCCAGCAGGAGGAGGCAAAGAGCACCACAGCAAAGCTGCTATATATGTCACTTCGCTTACCCATAACCCCCAGTCATTTTCTTTGCCTGCAGTGCAAGAAGGAGGTGAAGTTTTGGTGTCTGATCTACAATAAAAGATTTTTTTATTTTAAAGCAGAGTAGGTTTGCTCTGATCTTTCTAAAGGGTCTAGCCTTAGCCCATGTCAGTCTCTTCAGTAGGGCAGTGGTGGCTTTTAAGCAATTGGGAACTTGTGGGGTACAATCCTCACTGCGTTTTCCCAAAACATTTTGCTGCCCTATTTAGATAGCCTAAGTAAGTTAACTCAGTCTTTCTGTATTTCCTTTTTTGACCCTGAGGCATCATTGGCTAAGGCGGATGCTGTTCAGGAGCCTCCTGTTTCAGATGTGCCGCAGCTTCCTCCTCAAGCGCCCCAATCCTATTCATCTGCACATGCAGCGCCCTGCGTTTCCTCTCATGTTCCGTCTGGAGTTATTTTGCAAGATATTGCTTTTCCCATGCTGCAGGGAAATTGCAAACGGAAATTTAAAGAAACAGTAAGTAAGGTTTCTGATCCTGAAATGGCTAATCAAAGTATTTCCTCTCAGAAGTCTGAGGATGAAGATTCTTCGGGTCCATCTGAGAGTGAAATTTCGGATTCAGGCAGTATAATTCCTTCTACTGATGCTGAAGGTGTGTGGAAAGTTTGCTCAACTAAGAATTGGTTTTTCTGTACCTCTGATTTCGCAAATGCTATTAAATGTACAGATTGGTTTGAACTTCATGTCTCCAAGGATGTTGCTGTTAAGGCACTGCCACAGCTTTCTCCTTTTATGTCCCAAGCCTATATGGCGTCACATGCAGTGCCCTGTGGTTACTCTCAATCTCCTGGAGGAGTGTATTTGCTTACAGAAGTTGCAAGTTCAGTTATCTTCTGCGGTATCTGTGGCTTGGTCTGTTTTTCTTTACTTGGAAAAGGCAAGAGGACATTTTAAGTCTCCGATAAGAGGTTTTCTGCTCCATATGCTGCTACGCAGGTTTGTCTTCTTCCAAGTTAGTGAGGAGGATTCGCCGGTAGTTTCTGAGGCTGAAATCTCAGATCTGGACAGTAATTCCTTCATCTGTTACTGACGTGGTATACTTCAGTTGTCTGCTTCAAAGCCTCTTATATTGTCAGAAGGTCTTGGCTGACTGGATGACACCAATCCCATCGTTGTCTTTCCTTTGGAGTTTTGTGAACTCTATCAGTTCTATATTTTTCTTTCCTCTCTGGAAGCGTTTGAGACGTGCTGTGAGATGTTCACAGGATTGTTATAGAGAATCTGGGGATATTTCTCCCTGTTTCATGTCCTTTTTAGGATTTCCTGTTGCTATCTCTCTTGAAATGCACGGTGTCTTTAGTAGAAGGGAACTTTCTACTTTTAATCAGAGAACTTAGATCTCTGCGGAGATAATCTAGTTTTCTTTCTGACATAGGTAAGAAGCTGGAGGTTTAATTGTTTTAGAGCAATGTCTTGTCTTATTAAACTTGCTATACTAGCCGCCGGGCATTGTGGCTGAAATCTATGGTCAGCTGAGAAGCCTACCTGTGGTTTAGTGGTACAGCCTAGGCTTTATAGTTCTGCAGTTGCAGATTCAATTCTGTTTCCTCCAAATACATGCTTCTAGTGTCTCCTTTTAAGGATGAGACTTTATTTGGGTCATGCCTTTTCAAGTTCAATCTAAGTTTTCCTCCCAGTGGCAGATTTCTCTTTCTAGCGTATCTGCATTCCAAGAAGAATGAGAGGCATTCCTTGAACTGGATTCAGGGTCTTCTTCTCTGGAAGTGACAGTTCCAGTCCCAGTTTGGGAATGGGATATGGGTATCTATATCATATATTTCAGATTCTGTCCTTCAAAGTAGTATTCTTTCTCCTTTGGTTCTAGTGGGCCTGTTCATAACGAACTTAGACCTGAGAAATTTATTTTTTCCTTAATCGGAATCTTCTCTAGTTTTCTTAGTTTGCGCCATCCCAGTCAGACCTTTAGGTCTTGGGATATTGCAAGTGTGTTTTTCTGGACAATATATAGTTTAGGTATCATCCTGTCTTCGCGCTAACTCTCGTTTAAGAGATCTTGTCCAATCCTCTTTTCCGGGGATGGGAAATGAATCTGGAGAAGAGTTCCCTTGTTCTATCCACAAAAGTAATTTATTTGGGACTCCCACCCACAATACCCTGAATGCACCCAATTTCGTTTGATCTCGGAAGTTATGTAGGGTCAGGTCTGGTCAGTACCAGGTGCGGTATGCTTGGACCTTTATTTGATTCTTTATCTAGGAGATGTCTTTCAGAAGTCAGAAAATGTATTCCTTTTCCCCACTCTGCAGTCTTCTGTCCGGCCAACAGTAAGTTTTAGTGGCTGGTGGATAGTTTAGCCATCTTGCAACCAGGAGGTTGGGAGTTTGGATTTAGCTGCAGTTGATATTTCTTCCCTTTTCTGTGACCCTGTGTATGGAGGGAATTGGTCTGATGATATTCCATGGACATCATTTCTTTTGCTATTTTCCATGACATGGAGAACTTTCGGATCTGTCTTAAAGGATAGATTTAGATCAGATGACGAGAGACTTTCTTCCGTAGTATTTTTTCAGGAATATCTATCTCCGGACGCATGCTTCTGGAGATATTCCTGGGTGATGTGATCACAGATGTCAACCTTCTGGACTGGTAAGCTGCCTGGGTCTTTAAGGATTATGGACTCGGAAATGTCTGCTCTCCTCTTTAAACATCTTGGAGTTGAGAGCAATTCGCAATGCTCTGATGACTTGACCTCAGTCATCCCTAGCTTGGTTCCAGTCGGACAATATCACCTCTAGGGTTTATATCAACCATTAGGGAGGAACTAAGGGTTCCTTAGCCCTGTAGGAGGTGACTTGGATTGTTCAGTGGGAGGAAGCTCACATTTGCTGTCGGTCAACCACTTTCCAGAGGTGGACAATTGGGAATTGTACTTCTAAACAGACTGATAATTCATCCTGGGGAGTGAGCATTTCCATCTGGAAGTGTTCTCTAGGTAGACCCTCACTGGGGGGGTTTCAGGTGTTGGCTTTTGTGGGCGTTTCGACAGAACGCCAAGTTTCAAAGGTACGGTTTATGATTATGTAATCCGCAGACCGTCCTGATAGATGTTCTGAAGTTTTTCTTGGATTTCAGTCTTGCATACATTTTTTTCCTCTGTTTGTTCTCTTTCTACGAGTCATTACTCGTATTTTCAGATGAGAGCGGCAGTGATTTTATTAGCCCCTCCGTGGCCTCGCAGGATCTGGTATGCAGACCTAGTGGAAATGTTGTCTACCTCTGAGGAAGGACTTCTGATTCTTTTCCTTAAATCTCTGAAACTCACTGCTTGAAGTTTGAACGTTTAGTTTTGTCTAAGCGGGGGGTTTTCTGAATTTTTTATCCTTTCTCCAAGGGTGGTCTGGAGAAGGGTTTGTCAGTCAGTTTCATGAAGGGTCCGTTTTCTGCATTGTGTTTTTTGCTACATAAGCATCTGGTGGATGTGCCAGATGTGCAATCTTTTTGTCAGGCACTGGTCTACATCAGGCCTGGGTTTAAGTTGGTTGCTCCCCCTTAGGGTTTTGCCCTTGTTCTTAAAGTTTTGCAGTCGGCTCTGTTTGAGCCTTTACTTTCCATATATATTAAGTTGTTATTTTTGAAGGTTTTGTTTCTCATTGCTATCTTTTCTGCTTGGAGAGTCTCGGAGCTCTCAGTTTTGCAGTGTGATTTGCCTTATCTTATCTTTCATGCAGTTAAGGCGGTTATTCGTACTAGTTAAGTTTTCTTCCTAAGTGGTTTCGGATAGATATATTAATCAGAAAATTTGTGTTCCTTCTTTGTGTCCTTATCTATCTTCTCATAAGGAACATTGGTTGCACAACTTTGATGTTGTGCGTGCTTTTATTTTCTATCTACAGGAAACTAAGGATTGTCGCCAGTTTGCTGTTTGTTTCTCTGGGAAACACAAAGATTAGAGAGCTTCAGCTACTTCTCTTTCTCTTTGGTTGAGTAGTATAATGTGTTTGGTTTATGAGACTGCTGGACAACAGCCTCCTGGGAGAATTTTAGCTAATTTCACTAGGGCTTTCAAGAAGGAAGTTTCGGTAGAACAGATTTGCAAGGCTGCAACTTGGTCCTCTCTGCATACTTTTTCCAATTTTGATATTTTTGTCTCAGCTGAGGCTTCTTTTGGGAGAAAGGTTCTTCATGCAGTGGTGCCTTCTGTTTAGGTTACCTGTCTTGTCCCTCCCTAATCATTTGTGTCCTCTAGCTTGGGTATTTGTTCCCACTAGTAATTGATGATTCCGTGGACTCGCCATATCTTAGGAAAGCAAACATAATTTATGCTTACCTGATAAATGTATTTATTTCCGGATATGGTGAGTCCATAGCCCACCCTTTATTTTAAGACAGTTATTTTTAACTAAAACCTCTGGCACCTCTACACCTTTGTGTTATCATCTCTTTCCATTTTCCCTTTGACTGAATGACTGGAGGTTATGGGTAAGGGAAGTGACATATATAGCAGCTTTGCTGTGGTGCTCTTTGCCGCTTCCTGCTGGCCAGGAGTGATATTCCCACTAGTAATTGATGATTCTGTGGACTTACCGTATCCAGGAAGAAATACATTTATCAGGTAAGTATATAAATTATGTTATCTCTCTTACACTGCCAGTGATTACAGACATTATACTATCTCTCTCACACTGCCAGTGATTAGACATTATACTTTCTCTCTCTCACACTTCCAGTGATTAGACATTATACTATCTCTCTCTCTCTCTCTCTCTCTCTCTCTCTCTCTCACACACACACTGCCAGTGATTACAGACATTATACTTTCTCTCTCTCACACTTCCCGTGATTAGACATTATACTATCTCTCTCTCTCTCTCTCACACACACTGCCAGTGATTACAGACATTATACTTTCTCTCACACTGCCAGTGATTACAGACATTATACTATCTCTCTCACACCGCCAGTGATTAGACATTATACTATCTCTCTGTCTGTCTCTCTCGCTCTCTCACACACACACACACTGCCAGTGATTACAGACTTTATACTATCTCTCTCACACTGCCAGTGATTAATACAGACATTATACTCATGTAGTCTAAGTAGATTTTTACTCTGTAAAGTGATTTAATGTTCACTCAGCTAACACTGCAGAATACCTAAATGTTAATGCAAGTAATTTTTATTTGTATTAGAAAACAACAATGCATCCTTTTACCTAATCAGTTCCTGATTACTGCAGGGTGAACTACAGCAACAATCACCCCAGCTGTATATGTCTGGTGACACTGAGTATTAACACAGGCCTGCCTTTTGGGAAGAGCGAGAGGGGCACACGCTCAGGGCCCGCTCTTTGGGGGCCCCCGCAATGTTACCAGTGAGGTTATGAGATGGTGCAATGTATATGTTGTATTTAGTTTATGAGAAGTGTTTATGGTATCAGGAGGTCTAATATTTTTGGTTATTCTTTATATAGGTATCACTGAATGTTGGCAATTGTGGGCTATACAAGGGGCTGAGCATACTGGGGAGGGGAAAAAGGGCACTGGGATAAGGGGTCCCACAAAAGTATCTTGCCCAGGTTGGCCCATATAAACTGATTTTGTGTATTTTAAACATCCTTTTTTTTTTTTTTTAAGCTATAACTGTGTATATGTTTTTCTTTTTTTTTTCTTTTAACAGGTTTCCACCTGGATCATATCCTATACAGAGTATTGTCAGCAGGACTACTTCACAGTTCTCCACACAAGTTTCCTTAAACGAAGTTAGTTATTATTATTTTATTATATTCTTGTCAAGTTCTCCTTGCTACGTCTATTGATCTGAAAAGGGACATAAAACCCTAAACTGTTTTCATGATTCAGATAGAGCATATCATTTAAAAAAGTTTTGTGTTATTGAACTTACTTTGATCTTTTGGTATCCTTTGTTGAAAAGCAGGTAGGTAAACTCAGGAGTATTGCACATACCTGTAGCTCTGTAGGGCCACAGTGTTCCAAGCATGATTTTAACAATGGTATATATTTGTCAGAGCACTAGATGGCAGCAGTGTTTTCTGTAATTTAGTTCTCCAAACATGTGCATGCTACCTACCTGAGTATGCTATAGAATAAAGAATTACATGAGAATGAAGCAGCTTTGATTGTAGAAGTACATTGGAAACTGTATGCTCTCTCTAAATCCTTTTAAATACTTTTGTTGAAACTTGAAAGCAACATAAAGCTGATGTTCTCAAAAACACAATGGTATATTTTCTTTTTATGTCCTAATTAATAATTTCTATTGATATTACAATCTTCTAGTGCTTTGTTAACCTTGTACTTTTACAGCCCTTGGTAATGGTAAATAACTTCACCGATGATAGCTGATACTCATCTAGAATACGAGTTTTGTGCTAAACAGGGTGCGTAAATAACCCCCAAAAAAAAGGAGCGGTACCACACTTACCATAGCGCTGCCATTACGAGTTACTGAAAAACCTCCTTGTGCTGTGCGGTATGGTGCCTTGAGCTCCATACCGCTCAAAAGCCAAGGGCTGAGTTTACATGCTCGTGCATGCTTTCCCCCATAGACATCAATGCGGAGAGAGTGTTCGCGGAATGGCAAATCTTTTAACGCAACCCCAATGATGTCTATGGGGAAAATAAAAGTATTGATAAAACCTAACATAAACCCCTAGTCTAAACACCCCTAATATGCCGCCCCCCAACATCGCCAATGCTAAAATAAAGTGATTAACCCCTAATCTGCTGCTCCCTGACATCACCGACGCTAAATAAAGTGATTAACCCCTAATACGCCGCCCCCCAACATCGCCAATGCTAAAATAAAATGATTAACCCCTAATCTGCTGCTCCCTGGCATCAACGACGCTAAATAAAGTGATTAACCCCTAATCCGCCACTCCCTCAACATCACTGACGCTAAATAAAGTGATTAACCCCTAATCTGCTGCTCACCGACATCACCAACACAAAATAGTTATTAACCCCTATTCCACTTCCACCGGCCCCCCACAGCAAACTAATAAACTAAATCCATTAACCCCTAAACCGCCGGACCCCCACATCGCAAAACACTAAATTAAACTATTAACCCCTAAACCTAACACCCCCCCTAACTTTACATTAAAAATTACAATATAACTATCTTTACAAAAATAAATAAAAAAATAATAAATTATAAATAAACCTAACATCACTATTCTAATAAAATTAAAAAAAAACTTTAAACTAAAAAACCTAAATTACAAATGTAAAAAACCTAATACTACGAAAAAAAAAAATCTAACATTACAAAATTAATAAACATTAAAATTAAAAAAATAATAAACAAAATTATCAAAAATAAAAACAATTACACCTAATCTAATAGCCCTATAAAAATAAAAAAGCCCACCCAAAATAAAAACACCCCCTAACCTACAATTAACTAATAATAGTCCTTAAAAGGGCCTTTTGTAGGGCATTGCCCTAAGTTAAACAGCTCTTTTACATACAAAATATTACAAAGTCCCCCCCAACAGTAAAACCCCCACCCAACTAACCCCCCAAAATATAAAGCCTAAGTCTAAAAAAACCCTAAGCTATCCATTGGATGAGCATTGCTCTTTTACTGCCCTTAAAAGGGCATTTAGCTCTTTTACAGTGCCCAAAGCCCTAATCTTTAAAAAAAAAAAAAAAAAACTTACCCTAGAATATCTACTCACGGTTCCTGAAGTCCGGACATCCGTCTCCATCCAGGCAGCGAGAAGTCTTCATCCATCGCTGGGGCGTCTTCTATCTTCATCCCAGCGGCGCAGAGCTATCCAGGACCGGGGATGACATCCTGCGCAGTGCGTCGTCTTCATACGATCACTGCTGTACACTGAAGTTGAATGCAAGGTACCCGTTTAAAAATGGTGTACCTTGCATTCATATTGGCTGATTTGGTTCTTCAAATTCAAATCAGCCAATAGGATGAGAGCTACTGAAATCCTATTGGCTGTTCAAATCGGGAACCGTGAGTAGATATTCTGGGGTTAGTGTTAGTAGTTTTTGTTTGTTTGTTTTTTGTTTTTATTTAAGATTAGGGCTTTGGGCACTGTGAAAGAACTGAATGCCCATACAAATGCCCCTTTAGGGGCAATGGATTGCTTAGGATTTTTTTAGATTTATGTTTTTTATTTTGGGGGGTTGGTTGGCTAGTGGGTTTTTCTGTTGGGGGGGACTTTGTAATTTTTTGTATGTAAAAGAGCTGTTTAACTTAGGGCAATGCCCTACAAAAGGCCCTTTTAAGGGCTATTGGTAGTTTATTGTAGTTTAGGGGGTGTTTTTATTTTGGGGGGTCTTTTTCTTTTTTATAGGGCTATTAGATTAGGTGCAATTGCTTTTATTTTTGATAAATTCGTTTATTTTTTGTAATTTTAGTATTTATTATTTTTTGTAATGTTAGATTTTTTACATTTTTCATAGTATTCGGTTTTTTTTAATTTGTAACTTAGGTTTTTTATTTTTTCATAGTTTTAGGTTTTTTTAAATTTGTAATTTAGGTTTTTTAATTAGTAGTTTTTTTAATTTTATTAGAATAGTAATGTTAGGTTAGTTTTATATTTATTTCAGGTAGGTAAGTTTTTATTTATTTAAAGTTAGTTATATTGTAACTTTTAAATTAAAGTTAGGGGGTTTTAGGGGTTCATAGTTTAATTTAGTGTTTTGTGATGTGGGGGGCTTGCGGTTTAGGGGTTAATAGGTTTATTAGTTGCGATGAGGGGGACCGCCGGTTTAGAGGTTATTAGCTTTATTTAGTGACTACTATGTCATGGAGCAGCGGATTAGGGGTTAATATGTTTATTTTAGTGTTGGCGAGGTGGGTGGGCGGCAGATTAGTAGAAATAAATGTATTATAGTATTTGTGATGCGGGAGGGTAGCAGTTTAGGGGTTAATAGGTTGTTAATGGGTGTTAGTGTACTTTGTAACATTTTAGTTATCGATTTTGCGAAACAATTTTTTTTCACAAAACTCATAACTGGTCTTAGATGGCGGAATGGATCGCGGCGGTATAGGCTGTAACGCAATCATTTTATACAGACCGTACAACCTGTAACACTATGGAAAATCCTGCACTATTTTGAGTACGGAATGGAGGGTTGCGTTAAGGCTAAAATGCTTGCGTTACAGCCTATACCGCCACGACTCGTAATATGCGCAATGGCCAATTTTTCAGCTGTATAGCCGCACAGTAACACAAAACTCGTAATCTAGGCCACTGTTAACAAATTGGTTGCTTCCTATTACACTTTTGATTATAATAATAATGAATGGATAATATACCTACGTGAAATACATCTGCAGTACTTCTGTTGGACTTTATTGCTAAATATACATATATACAATTATTTAATACATACCTTTTTTTTACATTTTAGGTTAGAAGTTTCTTTCAGTCAACAAAGGGGAAGAGCAATGAAATGCGTTGTGTCAAGGAAGCCATTGAGACAATTGAGCTGAACATCCAGTGGGTTAAGAATAACCTAGACAGCCTACAGCAATGGTTGTAACATGGTCAAAAAAACATATCTTGGTGACTGCTGAAATACCTGTAAACTGATGCTCTGTTGCTTTGCAAAAAAACAAAGGTAGAAACAAGGCATCGCTGCAACACTGTTTGCACTATTAGAGGGTTCTTGATAGCTCAGGGCAAAAATTCCTTTTGATTTTTGTTAATTTGATATATTTTTTTGGGAGAGTGTTGGCTGACTTGGAGATAGAATGTATTTATTATTAGGAAGTGACTACAAAATTGCTCCTATTATGTTTTACAGTATGGTGTTATAGAATGTACCCCCAAACCACTGTGTTTAAATTGTCTGCACCATTTGACTTACAAGCAGTTATGCCAATAACACATTTTTCACAATGTTAAGTAAAATCTTAAGTCCTTTTTATTGTAGACTTTGTAAATATTATAGCCATACTGATAATACAGTTCTTGCCTTTTGTGATATGGTAATAAGAAAAAAATCTTTAGAATGTGCTTCCTAAAATCACCTATGAAGTAAAACATATTTTTACTCGCAATTCCCTATCTAATCTTTCAAACAAATTGGATATTTTAAATTGACACCAGTAAATGTGTGCATTAGTCATTGATGACATATACTAAATAAAAAACATAGTAATAACCCATTTTTATGTTTGGTGTTATTATATAACTAAATCTGATTGGTTAGACTCCAGAGTGATGCTTAAATTATTCACATATAAATTGCGCTTCATTTCACTTAATTGTATCTTGACTTTTCTTTGATACAACTGTTAAATATTTTTTATATATTTTCTACTGTGTACATTGCCGTTAATTTTCATTCTTTCCTCTAAAACTGTTTGCTGGGCAAAAGCCACGTCTGTTCTATCATGTGACATTGAGGGTGGCTAACGTTATCTTTGCGTTTCATTTACATTGTTTTAAAAAGCACTGTAGGGATAATATGTTCATAAAGGATCTGTGCTGTCTTGAAAATGATATTGATGTATACTTTTTATGCAGACTTGGTAAAACACTTGCCTAGAATCCTGTATGTATTATATTATTTTTTGTTTGTTTGTTGCTGTTTTTTATAAATCCGTTAAATCTCTCCATGGTGCTTTTCGTTACCATGTCAGAAGCAGCTGTACAGTTACAAGGTTGAGCACAAAACATCTGCTTCCTAACAAGTGATTTTCTAAGAGTGCTTACAAGTTTGCTTGTTTTACATTTGATGAAAAGTGAAAATAAACACATTGATTAAAATCTGGTTTATACGTATGATTTGTAGCTTTCTCTTTTTTTCCCCACAACAAGAAGTTCGATCTCAGAAATATTCCTGTGTTCTAGAGTTTATAAAACAGACATGAGCAGCTAGTTTGGTTTGTGAGACTCTAATTTTATTATAACCTGGACATCGTATCCAAGTTTATTGAAGCTCTGGGAGTAATATAATGGTTTTATACAATACACAGATAATGAACATGTTGTTTCATAAAAATAAAATTAAGTTTAAATTAGGGATGCACCGAAATTTCGGCCGCAGAAAGTTTCGGCCGAAAATAGCATTTTCTCTTGTTAAGTGTATTCAGTCCACGGGTCATCCATTACTTATGGGATATATTCCCTTCCCAACAGGAAGTTGCAAGAGGATCACCCAAGCAGAGCTGCTATATAGCTCCTCCCCTCACATGTCATATCCAGTCATTCTCTTGCAACTCTCAACATAATAGGAAGGTCGTGAGAGGAGTGTGGAATTTTTATACTTAATTATTTCTTCAATCAAAAGTTTGTTATTTTAAATGGCACCGGAGTGTGCTGTTTTTCTCTCAGGCAGTATTTAGAAGAAGAATCTGCCTGCGTTTTCTATGATCTTAGCAGAAGTAACTAAGATCCACTGGCTGTTCTCGCACATTCTGAGGAATTGGGGTAACTTCAGAAAGGGAATAGCATGCGGGGTCCCCTGCAAACGAGGTATGTGCAGTAAAATATTTTTCTAAGGAATGGAATTGACTAACAAAATGCTGCTGATACCGATGTAATGTAAGTACAGCCTTAAATGCAGTAGTAGCGACTGGTATCAGGCTGATGAATGTATGTGCAGTAAAGTAATTTTCTAAGGAATGGAATTTGACTAAGAAAATACTGTTAATACTGAAGTAATGTATGAGCCTTAACTGCAGTAGAAGCGACTGGTAGCAGGCTTATTGATAACACTACATAACCTTTAAAATGTATGTTTAAAACGTTTACTGGCATGTTAATCGTTTTTGTGAGGTACTTTGGTGATAAAACTTATTGGGGCATGATTTTTTCCATATGGCTGACGTATATTTCTGCATAGAAATGGTTAATTGAGGTTTCCCACTGTTGTAATATGAGTGGGAGGGGCCTATTTTAGCGCTTTTTTGCACAGTAAAAAATTCAGTCACAGTCTGCCTGCTTCTTCCTCCTTGATCCCGGACGTCTCTAGAGAGCTCAGGGGTCTTCAAAATTCATTTTGAGGGAGGTAATCAGTCACAGCAGACCTTTGACAGTGTGTTAGACTGTGATAAAAACGTTAATTGTTAAATTGATTATCCGTTTTGGGTATTAAGGGGTTAATCATCCATTTGCTAGTGGGTGCAATACTTTGCTAACTTAATACATTTACTGTGAAAATTTGGTTGCTATAACTGATTTGGTTCATTGTTATTTCAACTGTGACAGTTTCTTTTGTGCTTCTTAAAGGCGCAGTAGCGTCTTTTATATTGCTTGTAAATTTATTGAAAGTATTTTCCAAGCTTGCTAGTCTCATTGCTAGTCTGTTTAAACATGTCTGACACAGATGAATCTGTTTGTTCACTATGTTTGAAGGCCAATGTGGAGCCCCATAGAAATATGTGTACTAAATGTATTGATGTCACTTTAAATAAAAGTCAGTCTTTATCTGTAAAGAAATTATCACCAGACAACGAGGGGGAAGTTATGCCGACTAACTCTCCTCACGTGTCAGTACCTTCGCCTCCCGCTCAGGAGGCGCGTGATATTGTGGCGCCAAGTACATCAGAGAGGCCCATACAAATCACTTTGCAAGACATGGCTACTGTTATGACAGAAGTATTATCTAAATTGCCAGAATTAAGAGGCAGGCGCGACAGCTCTGGGTTAAGGACAGAGCGCGATGATGATGTGAGAGCCATGTCCGATACTGCGTCACAATATGCAGAACATGAGGACGGAGAGCTTCATTCTGTGGGTGACGGATCTGATCCAGGGAGACCGGATTCAGAGATTTCTAATTTTAAATTTAAGCTTGAGAACCTCCGTGTATTGCTAGGGGAGGTATTAGCGGCTCTGAATGATTGTAACACGGTTGCAATTCCAGAGAAATTATGTAGGCTGGATAGATACTATGCGGTGCCGGTGTGTACTGACGTTTTTCCTATACCTAAAAGGCTTACAGAGATTATTAGCAAGGAGTGGGATAGACCCGGTGTGCCCTTTTCCCCTCCTCCGATATTTAGGAAAATGTTTCCAATAGACGCCACCACACGAGACTTATGGCAGACGGTCCCTAAGGTGGAGGTAGCAGTTTCTACTTTAGCTAAGCGTACCACTATCCCGGTGGAGGATAGTTGTGCTTTTTCGGATCCAATGGATAAAAAATTAGAAGGTTACCTTAAGAAAATGTTTGTTCAACAAGGTATTATCTTACAGCCCCTTGCATGCATTGCGCCTGTTACTGCTGCTGCGGCATTCTGGTTTGAGTCTCTGGAAGAGGCCATTCGCACAGCTCCATTGGATGAGATTATGGACAAGCTTAAAGCACTTAAGCTAGCTAACGCATTTGTTTCTGATGCCGTTGTACATTTAACCAAACTAACGGCTAAGAACTCCGGATTCGCCATCCAGGCGCGCAGAGCGATATGGCTTAAATCCTGGTCAGCTGACGTGACTTCTAAATCTAAATTGCTTAATATTCCTTTCAAAGGGCAGACCTTATTCGGGCCCGGCTTGAAATAAATTATTGCTGACATTACTGGAGGTAAGGGTCATACTCTTCCTCAGGACAGGGCCAAATCAAAGGCCAAACAGTCTAATTTTCGTGCCTTTCGTAACTTCAAGGCAGGAGCATCAACTTCCTCCGCTCCAAAACAGGAAGGAACTGTTGCTCGTTACAGACAGGGTTGGAAAGCTAACCAGTCCTGGAACAAGGGCAAGCAGGCCAGAAAACCTACTTCTGCCCCTAAGACAGCATGAAGAGAGGGCCCCCTATCCGGAAACGGATCTAGTGGGGGGCAGACTTTCTCTCTTCGCCCAGGCTTGGGCAAGAGATGTCCAGGATCCCTGGGCGTTGGAGATCATATCTCAGGGATATCTTCTGGACTTCAAAGCTTCTCCTCCACAAGGGAGATTTCATCTTTCAAGGTTATCAGCAAACCAAATAAAGAAAGAGGCATTTCTACGCTGTGTACAAGACCTCCTAGTAATGGGGGTGATCCATCCAGTTCCGCGGACGGAACAAGGGCAAGGATTTTACACAAATCTGTTTGTGGTTCCCAAGAAAGAGGGAACCTTCAGACCAATCTTGGACCTAAAGATCTTAAACAAATTCCTAAGAGTTCCATCATTCAAAATGGAAACTATTCGAACCATCCTACCCATGATCCAAGAGGGTCAGTATATGACCACAGTGGACTTAAAGGATGCCTACCTTCACATACCGATTCACAAAGATCATTATTGGTACCTAAGATTTGCTTTTCTAGACAGGCATTCCCAGTTTGTAGCTCTTCCCTTCGAGTTAGCTACGGCCCCGAGAATTTTTACAAAGGTTCTGGGCTCACTTCTGGAGGTGCTAAGACCGCGAGGCATAGCGGTGGCTCCGTACCTAGACGACATTCTGATACAAGCGTCAAGTTTTCAAATTGCCAAGTCTCATACAGAGATAGTTCTGGCATTTCTGAGGTCGCATGGGTGGAAGGTGAACGTGGAAAAGAGTTCTCTATTACCACTCACAAGGGTTCCCTTCCTAGGGACTCTTATAGATTCTGTAGAGATGAAAATTTACCTGACGGAGTCCAGGTTATTAAAACTTCTAAATGCTTGCCGTGTCCTTCATTCCATTCCACGCCCGTCAGTAGCTCAGTGCATGGAAGTAATCGGCTTAATGGTAGCGGCAATGGACATAGTGCCATTTGCGCGCCTGCATCTCAGACCGCTGCAATTATGCATGCTAAGTCAGTGGAATGGGGATTACTCAGATTTGTCCCCTCTACTAAATCTGGATCAAGAGACTAGAGATTCTCTTCTCTGGTGGCTTTCTCGGGTCCATCTGTCCAAAGGGATGACCTTTCGCAGGCCAGATTGGACGATCGTAACAACAGATGCCAGCCTGCTAGGTTGGGGCGCAGTCTGGAACTCCCTGAAGGCTCAGGGATCTTGGACTCAGGAGGAAAAACTCCTCCCAATAAATATTCTGGAATTAAGAGCAATATTCAATGCTCTTCTAGCTTGGCCTCAGTTAGCAACACTGAGGTTCATCAGATTTCAGTCGGACAACATCACGACTGTGGCTTACATCAACCATCAAGGGGGAACCAGGAGTTCCCTAGCAATGTTGGAAGTCTCAAAGATAATTAGCTGGGCAGAGTCTCACTCTTGCCACCTGTCAGCGATCTACATCCCAGGCGTGGAGAACTGGGAGGCGGACTTTCTAAGTCGCCAGACTTTTCATCCGGGGGAGTGGGAACTTCATCCGGAGGTCTTCGCTCAACTGATTCGTCGTTGGGGCAAGCCGGAACTGGATCTCATGGCGTCTCGCCAGAACGCCAAGCTTCCTTGTTACGGATCCAGGTCCAGGGACCCAGGAGCGGCGCTGATAGATGCTCTAGCAGCCCCTTGGGTTTTCAACATGGCTTATGTGTTTCCACCATTTCCGCTGCTTCCTCGACTGATTGCCAAGATCAAACAGGAGAGAGCATCGGTGATTCTGATAGCGCCTGCGTGGCCACGCAGGACCTGGTATGCAGACCTAGTGGACATGTCGTCCTGTCCACCATGGTCTCTGCCTCTGAGGAAGGACCTTCTAATTCAGGGTCCTTTCAACCATCCAAATCTAATTTCTCTGAGACTGACTGCATGGAGATTGAACGCTTGATTCTATCAAAGCGTGGCTTCTTGGAGTCGGTTATTGATACCTTAATACAGGCTCGGAAACCTGTTACCAGAAAAATTTACCATAAGATATGGCGTAAATACTTGTATTGGTGTGAATCCAAGAGTTACTCATGGAGTAAGGTTAGGATTCCTAGGATATTGTCTTTTCTACAAGAGGGTTTAGAAAAGGGTTTTTCTGCTAGTTCGTTAAAGGGACAGATTTCTGCTCTGTCTATTCTTTTACACAAACGTCTGGCAGAGGTTCCAGACGTTCAGGCTTTTTGTCAGGCTTTGGCTAGGATTAAGCCTGTGTTTAAGACTGTTGCTCCGCCGTGGAGCTTAAACTTAGTTCTTAAAGTTCTTCAAGGTGTTCCGTTTGAACCCCATCATTCCATTGATATTAAGCTGTTATCTTGGAAAGTTCTGTTTTTGATGGCTATTTCCTCGGCTCGAAGAGTCTCTGAGTTATCTGCCTTACATTGTGATTCTCCTTATCTGATTTTCCATTCAGACAAGGTAGTTCTGCGTACTAAACCTGGGTTCTTACCTAAGGTAGTTTCTAACAGGAACATCAATCAAGAGATTGTTGTTCCATCATTATGTCCTAACCCTTCTTCAAAGAAGGAAAGACTTTTGCATAATCTGGACTTAGTCCGTGCCCTGAAGTTCTATTTACAGGCAACTAAAGATTTTCGTCAAACTTCTTCCCTGTTTGTCGTTTACTCTGGACAGAGGAGAGGTCAAAAAGCTTCGGCTACCTCTCTCTCCTTTTGGCTTCGTAGCATAATACGTTTAGCCTATGAGACTGCTGGACAGCAGCCCCCTGAAAGAATTACAGCTCATTCCACCGGAGCTGTGGCTTCCACCTGGGCCTTTAAGAATGAGGCCTCTGTTGAACAGATTTGCAAGGCTGCGACTTGGTCTTCGCTTCATACCTTTTCAAAATTTTACAAATTTGACACTTTTGCTTCTTCGGAGGCTGTTTTTGGGAGAAAGGTTCTACAGGCTGTGGTTCCTTCCGTTTAAAGTTCCTGCCTGGTCCCTCCCATCATCCGTGTACTTTAGCTTTGGTATTGGTATCCCATAAGTAATGGATGACCCGTGGACTGAATACACTTAACAAGAGAAAACATAATTTATGCTTACCTGATAAATTTATTTCTCTTATAGTGTATTCAGTCCACGGCCCGCCCTGTCTTTTTGAGGCAGATCTAAATTTTAATTAAAACTCCAGTCACCACTGCACCCTATAGTTTCTCCTTTCTTGTCTTGTTTCGGTCGAATGACTGGATATGACATGTGAGGGGAGGAGCTATATAGCAGCTCTGCTTGGGTGATCCTCTTGCAACTTCCTGTTGGGAAGGGAATATATCCCATAAGTAATGGATGACCCGTGGACTGAATACACTACAAGAGAAATAAATTTATCAGGTAAGCATAAATTATGTTTTTTGTTATTTCGTTTTTCGTTTTTTTTGCCTTTTCTTTTCAGCAAAATTATTGTGTAGCATATTTTAAATTTGATGCCAGCCTAGAGCTGCTGTTTGAGTTCATTACTTGACTTACTGTTTTGCATATAATAATAGTTTTCTAGGACTATACTTTATTTTGATAAATTGGTAACAAAACAAAAACGGTTAAATCTGATTCTGTTACATAGAACTAAATAAAGAATAATACTAGCGATGAACCAAAATTTGGGCCGCCGAAAATGTGCTATTCCAATTTCGGCCCAAAGAGGACCAAAATGGCTAAAAATGTACAGCCCTCCCCTGTTCTATTGAGTTACAAGTCTATCCTTAGCATAAGGTGAGCAGCACAGCACTGGCATGGTACACAGAGCACACACATAAGTACCATGACATGATGATATTTGAAACCAGGAGAGAAGGAAACCAAAGTTCTGAATAGTGAATACAAATATCAAAGGAGGATAAGTAACATGTTTATAAACACTTGATATTA
Organism: Bombina bombina; assembly: GCF_027579735.1. Taxonomy (NCBI): domain Eukaryota; kingdom Metazoa; phylum Chordata; class Amphibia; order Anura; family Bombinatoridae; genus Bombina; species Bombina bombina. Next base: position 244,789,924 of record NC_069500.1, read on the forward strand.
TCAGACACAGCCCTAAGCACACACAGTGAATATCTTTAAGCCTTATATACAGTGCTCATACATCAACCTCTTGTGCGTAGACATTCTATTCGCCTGAGGCAAATATGCGTGCACACTATATAAGCATAAGCCCCGAGCTCGCACACAGTTGGTACAAATTAGCACCCACCAGACAGTGTATACAAAAAAGCACAGTAACTTTCTATAACCACCTTGCACGTAAGGTTGTAGCGAAGTCCAATGGTCCTGGTGATAGGTGACAGACAGACTCCATTTGGGGCTCCGGACATATAATCTGACGGGTTAGTGTGAGACCCGAACCAGGAACTAGGCGGACATACGATGACAGACGATCAGCTGCAGCCACGCTCACCGCACGGATAACTACACCCAAAAACAAAACACATGTCCACCTCGTATTGTTGTCTGGCTATAACCACGCTCTCCCTTATAGAGCTCCAGTTTCACTGCAGATCACGCCCTACTGTACAAGTGACCATGTCCATTTGTTGGAGCTTTCCCGCCTACAAGCTCTCTCAGCTACACACACACAAACTGTAGTTAAAAAAAGAAAAAAACAATTTCGGTTTCGGTTTTCGGCCAGGATCATACTGAATTTTCGGTATCGGTTTCGGTCCAGAATTTTCATTTCGGTGCATCTCTAGTTTAAATAATATTTTCTTTCCAATGGTATGGAGAGTCCACAAATTCCAATTACTAGTGGGAATTCAAACCTGGTCAGCAGGAGGAGGCAAAGAACACCCAAGCAGAGCTGTTAAAGTGCCATAAAACAGGTTGAAATCTGTGCATATCTTAAAAGGGCTAATTAATTTAAAATAGTTTGCATAAAAAAATTATTTAAAACTTGCTGGCAAGTATTTAATTTCTTTAAAAAATAAGCAAGAGTTAATTACATAGCTAAGCTGCCTGGAGGCACGCTCCAGCAAATAATCCCTATTCACTTTTGCATTCTACCAAAAGAACAATACATATAGATGCAGCCATAGAAGGAAATGTGTGGGGGGGGGGAGTTAGAGCTTTACAATTCAGAAACTAAAAAGAAAGGGTTAATGGTGAGGCACTGCAGTATACATTTGCAGGTAAATTAATTAAAGTACATATTATTATATTTTGTCTCTATCCCAACATGTTTTATGTCCCTTTGAGTGTCACTCCCATTACCCATAATGGTGTCAAAAGATTTTAATCCTTTATTGGGTACTTTTCCCTGCAAGCAAGGATTGGAGTCATGCTGTGTCCATGTAAATCTCTTTAGTAAGAGTAATGGTGGCTGTTAGCAGTTAGAAGATGGCGAGGTAGTTCTTGCTTACCTTCTAACGGTGTATGTTACCCCTCTATAGAAAATCAAGGTTGGTTACTCTGCTTTTCTTTTTCTACAGGTCACTGTCAGAGGTCGTCTGAATCTGTCATATCTGAGGAGCTGTTCCTGCCCGAAAGCTCGATCCACAGGTAAATTCTTTTTCCTTCTAGAGTTGGAAGGACCCAGCACTTTAGAGGTCAACCCTCTGTGGACAACTTATGGGACAAATTAATCCTCTTCTATAGGGGATATATATATATATATATATATATATATATATATATATATATATATATATATATATATATATATAGGCAGTACTGTCAGGGCACTTGGGATGGCTTTATGGAGATTAAGAGATTAATGTTATTTTGCCCTGTTTGTTTTCTGAGGCTGACAAGAGTAATCTATATTAAATTTAGAGGCGTCTAGAGTTTAGGACGCTTATTGTATACTGCACTTGTATGATGTGTGTGTGATCGGTGCAGGTTATACTTTTATGCTAATGCCGTGTGAGGAATCAAAGTTTCGTTTTTTCCTCGCTTTGATTATGGCGCAGCAAGTTTTCTCCTGTTGCAATTGCGTGATCGGTCTACGCTCTTTTCCGTTTCGGCTTAATTTCTCACTGCAGGCTTGAAGAGCGGAGCGTCACTGAAGAGTCCAATATCGTCTGAGTCTGTTTGGCAGTTACTGATCACCTCCTTAGTTAGATTGGTGTTAGGAAAATACTTTGCTAGTGGGTTTCCTGGTCACCAGTGGATAAGTCTACCTCAGCAGAGCTGAAGTATAGCAGAGTCTTCTCGTTTTTATAGTGATTTTTGCCTGCCATAGTAATTTGTAGCCCGATCAAATTAAAAGCTGGTTTGTGATCTAGAGGATTAGAATGTTGGTGTTAAGATACATTTTAAAGAGAGCTTTTTTTTTAGTTTTATTTCTCTTGTAAGATGTATCGTCCACTGATTCATCCTTACTTGTGGGATATTCTCCTTCCCTACAGGAAGTGGCAAAGAGAGCACCCACAGCAGAGCTGTCTATATAGCTCCTCCCTTAGCTCCACCCCCGTCATTATCTTTGCCTACTCTAAGTACTAGGAAGGGCAGAGCGAGTTTGGTGGCAAAATGTTAGTTTTTTATTTCTCAAGCAAAAGTTTATTTTAAATGGTACCGGTGTGTACTATTTACTCTCTGGCAGAAAAGGGATGAAGATTTCTGCATGGAGGATGATGATCTTAGCACTTTGTAACCAAGATCCACTGCTGTTCTCACAAGGGCTAAAGATTACAGGAAAACTTCAGTTGGGGGAACGGTTTGCAGGTTAAACTACATATGAGGTATGTTCAGTCTATATTTTTCTAGACAGACTGTGTTAATTCTAGAAAAGGCTGGCAATATCCCCATGAGGGAAGGGTAAGCTGTATTCAGACACTTGGATAGGAATTTCAGCTTGCATGAAGGGCTTATTAGTTACTGGTGACACTGTTAGGTAAAAACGTTTTTGTTTATTTAGTAAATGATGCAATTATAAAAAAATTTTGAAGGGACTAAAGGGGTCATTGTGGCTTGTTTTATGGTTTTTTAACCCACATGGTTAATTAAGAGGCACTCTGGTGTTTTTCTGTTAGGCCTCAAAACATCGAGTGAGGTGGGAGGGGCCTATTTTCGCGCCTCAGTTGCGCAGTTTCTTTTTCTCAGAGACATCTAACTGCTTCTCCAGAGGTTCCTGCTGTGTTTGAGGGCTGTAAAAGTTTTCTCTTGTTAAGTGTATCCAGTCCACGGATCATCCATTACTTGTGGGATATTCTCCTTCCCAACAGGAAGTTGCAAGAGGATCACCCACAGCAGAGCTGCTATATAGCTCTTCCCCTCACTGCCATATCCAGTCATTCTCTTGCAACTCTCAACAAAGATGGAGGTCGTAAGAGGACTGTGGTGTTTTATACTTAGTTTATTTCTTCAATCAAAAGTTTATTTTTAAATGGTACCGGAGTGTACTGTTTATCTCAGGCAGTATTTAGAAGAAGAATCTGCCTGCGTTTTCTATGATCTTAGCAGAAGTAACTAAGATCCTTTGCTGTTCTCACATATTCTGAGGAGTGAGGTAACTTCAGAGGGGGAATGGCGTGCAGGTTTTCCTGCAATAAGGTATGTGCAGTTAATATTTTTCTAGGGATGGAATTTGCTAGAAAATGCAGGACTTCTCTGAAGGGCTCAAAAAGCTTCAAAAGAGGGAGGTAAAAAGCCACAGTAGAGCTGTGGCAGTTGTTATGACTGTTTGAAAAACGTTTTTGTCATTTGTTATTCCGTTTTTGGTATTAAGGGGTTAATCATCTATTTGCAAGTGGGTGCAATGCTCTGCTAACTTATTACATACACTGTAAAAATTTCGTTAGTGTAACTGCCTTTTTTCACTGTTATTTCAAATTTGGACAAAATTTGTGTTTCTTAAAGGCGCAGTAACGTTTTTTATATTGCTTGTAAACTTGTTTTAAAGTTTTTTCCAAGCTAGTGGCTAGTCTCATTGCTAGTCTGTTTAAACATGTCTGACACAGAGGAACCTACTTGTTCATTATGTTTGAAAGCCATGGTGGAGCCCCATAGGAGAATGTGTACTAAATGTATTGATTTCACCTTAAACAGTAAAGATCAGTCTTTATCTATAAAAGAATTATCACCAGAGGGTTCTGTCGAGGGGGAAGTTATGCCGACTAACTCTCCCCACGTGTCAGACCCTTCGCCTCCCGCTCAGGGGACGCATGCTAGTATGGCGCCAATTACATCAGGGACGCCCATAGCGATTACCTTGCAGGACATGGCTGCAATCATGAATATTGCTATTATTAACATTACATCATTTTAGTTGAATTAATATCATTTATTATTCATATTCGCACTTTATGATTCACATTTATTCACGACTTACACTAGTCTACATAGCATTAGATTATAGATTACATTTAATATATAAATAGAATTCTTTATTCACAGCTCTTCCATATACATACACACGTATGCATCACAATTGTTATTCACAGGAACACATTATCCTATAGTATAGGTCTTTATTAAGAAGCATTTAGAATTATGTAGATTTAATATATATTGTTTCTTCACAATTTAATAATATTATTGAGCACATTAATTTTGGTATTAGATTCCCAATCACTTTTGAAATTTGGGTATTATATACTATATATACTATTTCTGTTAGGGTTATCAAATTTGATAATAATGAATATAGGGTTATTCGATAGAATTTATTCACTATTTTATAATTTAGTTCTAACTTATTATTACATTATTTAGAGTAATAATGATACTTTTCTTGAATGTATAGAAAACTGTATGAGCCAATCACAAACAGGAATGAAAAAAACTGATGAGCAGGGTAAATCTGCCTGTTATATATTATATCATTCTGGGTACGCTATACATAATGCCCTACACGAATATAACAAATAGGGGTAGTACTTTGGGTCTATAAAATCAAAATCTACTAAGTAATGGTGACCGCTACTTTATAAATGTGTTTACACACACCACATGTATAAGTTCTTGTCACTGGTGGGTGAATGGCATTATAGGTATAGGAGCCGTAGAGTTTAATCATTTTTTAGCCTATATAGTATTACATTGTGTTTAAGGACTTATGATATTTATACATTATCTTGATATCAAATATTTTAACCTTTTTAAAATGAGTTAGGTACGATGTATATATCTTTATATTTATTTTTATATGTATTTTACTCGCACAAGTGCATTAGGTATGGAGAGAGCATGTCCTATGTTCTAGTTTCCCTGGGTGTGGGCTATCAGCCACTGTGTCACTAACATAGAACGGTATATAGCTATGTGTGAGAAAAGTTTTCACTACTGTTCTCAGGCACGCTGAGCGCACATCCCCCAACAATTAGCATAGGTGATTGGCGAGATCCACACACACCTAGTGCGGGCAGCGTATCATAGAGGTCGATATGAAAACCAGAGTTGGTCATTGGTTAACAAGCCCACACACCCTTTTTAGGGAGGTCCGAATTATGTAGGTTGTATGGTAATCACGGCTATAAAAGCCGATGGAAGTCTAATGTTTAATATGCCTGATGAAACGGCCGTTAGTAGCCGAGAAACGCGTAGCATATTTCCATATGCTCACCTATATGTAGCTTTGTATCACAGCCAATATTGTTTACATTAATAAATACCTTGATTTTATTCTGGCTTTGCTACTTATTGGGTGAGAATAGCATTACCATACACCTGCATTGGAGGAGCCTTGGAGACCGGAGGGAGCTAGCTGGTTAGCTCGGATAGCCAGCCTGTGTCTACAAGCACATAAGTGTGCTCCTACAAATTGTGAGTACCCTGTGTGAAAAGTTTGGAGCTGGGGATATCTGGTCATCACGGATACACACATTTGGGCGCTTTTTATTTTACAGATTGGGAGCGAGCGATTACCGGAGGGAGCAAGCTGGGTAGCTCTGATAGCCAGCCCGCAACTACTAGCCACATAAGTGTGCTCTTGGAAATTGTGAGTAGTCTGTGTATAAGATTGGTTGCTTTTCAACATCGTTGTTTGCTACAGATACACACATTTGTGCGCCTCTCTTGTGTTTGCATTTTTCTCAGATCTACTACCAAACAGTGGAGGAAGGGAGAGAGCAGCCTGAATATCTATTGCATAAGCCAGATCGTTGGATATTCATTCTACAATTGGGACTTACATACAAAGACTCTAGTTACCTACCACATACCATTTGGATCAGCATCTATTTGGGGGTGATTGTATGTTTGAATTCAATTTTTGTATGTTCCATTTGTTATATGTGATTATTACAGCTATTAACATATTTATTTAGGCACACAGCGCCCTCTTGTGTACAGCTTAGGTTACACATCTTTTTGGAATCTGACACAGAGGAACCTACTTGTTCATTATGTTTGAAAGCCATGGTGGAGCCCCATAGGAGAATGTGTACTAAATGTATTGATTTCACCTTAAACAGTAAAGATCAGTCTTTATCTATAAAAGAATTATCACCAGAGGGTTCTGTCGAGGGGGAAGTTATGCCGACTAACTCTCCCCACGTGTCAGACCCTTCGCCTCCCGCTCAGGGGACGCATGCTAGTATGGCGCCAATTACATCAGGGACGCCCATAGCGATTACCTTGCAGGACATGGCTGCAATCATGAATAATACCCTGTCAGAGGTATTATCTAGATTGCCTGAATTAAGAGGCAAGCGTGATAGCTCTGGGGTTAGGAGAGATACAGAGCGCGCAAATGCTGTAAGAGCCATGTCTGATACTTCGTCACAGTATGCAGAACATGAGGACGGAGAGCTTCAGTCTGTGGGTGACATCTCTGACTCGGGGAAACCTGATTCAGAGATTTCTAATTTTAAATTTAAGCTTGAGAACCTCTGTGTATTACTTGGGGAGGTATTGGCTGCTCTGAATGACTGTAACACAGTTGCAATTCCATAGAAATTGTGTAGGCTGGATAGATACTATGCGGTGCCGGTGTGTACTGATGTTTTTCCTATACCTAAAAGGCTTACAGAAATTATTAGCAAGGAGTGGGATAGACCCGGTGTGCCCTTTTCCCCACCTCCTATATTTAGAAAAATGTTTCCAATAGACGCCACTACACGGGACTTATGGCAGACGGTCCCTAAGGTGGAGGGAGCAGTTTCTACTTTAGCAAAGCGTACCACTATCCCGGTTGAGGACAGTTGTGCTTTTTCAGATCCAATGGATAAAAAATTGGAGGGTTACCTTAAGAAAATGTTTATTCAACAAGGTTTTATTTTACAGCCCCTTGCATGCATTGCGCCTGTCACTACTGCGGCGGCATTCTGGTTTGAGGCCCTGGAAGAGGCCATCCATACAGCTCCATTGAATGAAATTGACAAGCTTAGAACGCTTAAGATAGCTAACTCATTTGTTTCTGATGCCATTGTTCATTTGACTAAACTAACTAATAATTCCGGATTCGCCATCCAGGCGCGTAGGGCGCTATGGCTTAAATCCTGGTCAGCTGATGTGACTTCAAAGTCTAAATTACTCAACATTCCTTTCAAGGGGCAGACCTTATTCGAGCCTGGCTTGAAGGAAATTATTGCTGACATACCCTTCCTCAGGACAGGGCCAAATCAAAGGCCAAACAGTCTAATTTTTGTGCCTTTCGAAATTTCAAGGCAGGAGCAGCATCAACTTCCTCCACTTCAAAACAAGAGGGAACTGTTGCTCATTCCAGACAGGCCTGGAAACCTAACCAGTCCTGGAACAAGGGCAAGCAGGCCAGAAAGCCTGCTGCTGCCCCCAAGACAGCATGAAGGAACAGCCCCCTATCCGGAAACGGATCTAGTGGGGGGCAGACTTTCTCTCTTCGCCCAGGCGTGGGCAAGAGATGTTCAGGATCCCTGGGCGTTGGAGATCATATCTCAGGGATATCTTCTGGACTTCAAAGCTTCTCCTCCACAAGGGAGATTTCATCTTTCAAGGTTATCAGCAAACCAGATAAAGAAAGAGGCATTCCTAAGCTGTGTGCAAGACCTCCTAGTAATGGGAGTGATCCATCCAGTTCCGCGGACGGAACAAGGACAGGGGTTTTATTCAAATCTGTTTGTGGTTCCCAAGAAAGAGGGAACCTTCAGACCAATCTTGGATCTAAAGATCTTAAACAAATTCCTCAGAGTTCCATCATTCAAAATGGAAACTATTCGGACCATCCTACCCATGATCCAAGAGGGCCAGTACATGACCACAGTGGACTTAAAGGATGCCTACCTTCACATACCGATTCACAAAGATCATCATCGGTTCCTAAGGTTTCAGAAAACTAAGAAGACTCTCACAAAGATGTGGATATCTCCTGTAAGTATGCACTTGTAAGCACTCTTAGCCTAGACTGTGAGGCGGTTATTCCAGACCGGGTTGAAATAAAATATAACTTTTTTTATGAATTGCTCTTAAAATAAGGGTAACACACAAATTAAAATCGACACTAGCACTATCATGTAATCAGACAATATATATTCACTTTGTGGAGGACTGTAATATCCGTCGCCAATAGTAAATAGATATGAGCCCCCTGAGTAGTGCTATATTTACTTGGCTATACTTAGAATAGTGGGTCCCAAATGCTGTGTATGTATAATCTATCTATGTCATACACACTCTATAACGATATTTGGATACCCTAATAGTCCTAGTATATGTAATGTAAGCCAGGAATTGTTCCACTCTATCCCTGCATACTCTTGACAAATGGTAGCTGCTACTCAGAACAATATATGTATGGTGTTCTAGAGTTGCCTCTGTGTGACTGTATAGTGTCTCGATCTATTGTGTGATTGAACGTTATAATTAAATAAGATTTAGTTCAAACGCAACTCTGGTATTATGTACTGTCTTTAACAGCTGTCAATATTATTCTGTTTGTACAGTATATTCTCTGTGTCCCTCCACTTCATATATACATGAGGGCTGCCAAATGACTTACGTACGCTACAAATACTATTCAGTTAATGATACATGTGACTCAAAATTACAATGTTTTTATTAGGAGACAAAACCTTCTCTGTGTTTCCAATATAAGTCACAATTTCAGTTGTGCTTTGTGTGCGCTACAGACATACAACCTTAATGCCAGTATCATAGTTTAAAGACAACATTATCTCTGTGTTGCCAGTATTAATATAAATTATATTTGGCTATGTATGCGTTGCAGGCATATAACCCCCAATTAGGCAGTGTCTTAATTGGAAGGAAACATAATCTCTGTGTTGCCACTATGTATCACAGTTATGTTTGGCTCCGTTTCCGCTACAAACAAAGCCTATAGTTAAGTAAATATTAGGTTACTAATATCACTGTTGATATATTTCCAGTTATAATTGCGTTTTGTAAGAGCTTAGTGCAGCGAATATTCTCTTATCTCTGGCACGGTCAAAGAGTGGATACATTGGTAAATACCTTTGTTTTTATTACATTAACTCTGGCTAAGTCTGGCACAACCCAGACTGTTCAATAAATTAACTAAGTATAGCTATTATTGTCTTTGTGTCTAGATTAGCATATAGTGCTAGGCTGTTAAAACCAGAGCGCCCAAACGCTCACGTTGACTCCTGACTAGTTTCGCCCCTCCGGGCTTTGTCAAAGGCGGCGAGACGCCGTTTGTTTGGGGGTATATACCGGTTAAACCGGAAGTCCCACCTTCCTCCATTTTTAATTTGTTTAACGATTGGACAAAATCTGTAGATTGACAGCTTCGGTTTCCAATCAGTTGATACTGTTGGTAGTATCTATCTAATGCTGGGGTTTCGTGAGCTGTCACAACATTGAATGTCAGATTCTCACAAGGCTCTCTGGGGTTTCTTAGGCTGTTCACCTGAGTTTATTTTTCTTAGTGCTTTACGTGTTAATACTGGTCAAGTTGTTTCAAGGGGTATTTCTTCTTATGACTAAACAATTTTTTTATCATTTGTTAATCTGACTTTATGTTCTTAACATGCTTGACAACCCTTATTATGTTGTATTAGATAGTCAATAATAAGACATTAAAGGGCCACTAAACCCAAAATCTTTCTTTCATGATTCAGATAGAGAATAGAAATTTAAACAACATTACAATTTACTTCCATTATTTATTTTGCTTCATTTTTTAAATATCCTTATTTGAAGAAAAAGCAATGCACATGGTGAGCCAATCACACAATGCTTCTATGTGCAGCAACCAATCAGCAGCTAGTGAACATATCTAGATATGCTTTTCATCAAAGAATATCAAGAGAATAAAACAAATTAGATAATATAAGTAAATTAGAAAGATGTTTAAAATTGCATTCTCTTTCTAAATCATAAAAGAAAAAATGTGTGTGGCATGTCCCTTTAAGGTACACTGTTGTGATGTATTTGGTGGGTACTCTAAGAAAAAAATATATATATAAGCGTGATATTTTAATCTAAATGTGAATGATCTTTGATCCCTGTGAGTGTATTAGTGACACATAAAAAATCCAAATTGCTCCTGTGTGTGACTTTCATTGTTTTTTAAACAGAACCATTATGCTGAGTGTGAATTTTATTAGTGATGATCGTATTCTTACTTGAATCTAATGATTCTTGCTATTACAAATGTGGCAGATTTATGTTTTAGCTAACATTCTGTCTGTGCTATTTGAACGTGTATTTAAAGTTATTCTTTAATATGAATTGGGGTGTTTTAAAGAAATCATAAAACTATTTGGTGACCATGTGACTTTGAATAGATTTTGTGCTTCTGTAATCTTTGTGAGAAAAATTGTGGAAAAGGGTGAACGTTGATTGTTAAATAAAATGAATAGTTTAGTGTCTTCTTCATACTGTCGTTCATTGTTTTTTTATTTTTTTATTTTGTATTTAATATGTTATGTGTCAAGATTTCAAATTATGATATGTTTATAATAATTCTTCAGTCATGTGGATTGTACCCCTACTTGTTATACAGAGTTTCTATATCACTCTATGTTGTTATACATATATTGTTTACAGAAAAATATAATAGTTATTCTTTTAATTTAGCCCGTGTGGTTGAACTGTGTTCAATAGATAAATCCACCGGCTTTCGGCTTTCAGTAAAGCTGTTTCCAAGTTTCCTCCTCTCATTCCTAGACTTACTTTTTCTATACCCCCCCTCCAGCATTGTAGGTCATTTTGATTGGAATTGTGGAATTTTAAGAAATGTGCAGCTACACTAGTTATGGATTTCATTTCTTCCTTATCTTTCGCTGCGTTTTTAATATTTCTTAAATGTTCCATTAGTCTCAGATGCAGTTTCCTCGAGGTCATTCCTACATAGTACAAATTGCATGTACAGTATAATACATAGATTACACTCTCTGTATTACAACTTATGTATCTTTTGATGTTGTGTTTCTTACCAAACCTATCTGTGATAGTATCAGTGCTGCGCATGTATTTGCATGTGCTGCAGTTGCCACATTTACGTGCTCCTGGTTTGAATGCTGTTATGGTTTTCTTCTTTTGGAAATGACTACTTGTTACAAGGTCTTTTACGTTTTTCGTCCTTCTGTATCCAACTGAGGGCCTATCTCCTAAAATGGTCTTTAATGTCGGATCCATCATTAAGATATTCCAGTGTTTCTGTATAATATTCAGAATTTGTGGTGTTTGGCTGTTGTATGTCATAATCAGCCTAGGTATATTCGAGCTATTTTTATATTTTTTGAAAAGGAGGTCATGTCTTGGAGTGTGTAGAGCTCTATATTTGGCTTTTTTGGTACTTCTTTTGCTGTACCCTCTTCTCCATAGTCTCTCCTCCAATTCTTTTGCCCTGTTGTTGAATACCTGCTCATCTGAGCAATTTCTGCGTAGCCTTAAAAACTCTCCTGTAGGTAGACTTTTCATTGTGCTTGGAGCATGTGCACTTGTACTATGTAGCAAGCTGTTTGCAGCTGTAGGCTTCCTGTACAGGTCGGTGGTCACATTCCCGTCACTTTTCTAGTTAATTGTTATATCCAAAAAGTTTATTTTGGTAAGACTTTCTTCATGTGTTAATTTGATGTTCAGATCATTTTGATTTAGATGTTTTAGGAAATTTAATAAATCACTGTGTGTGCCTTCCCAGATAAAGAGGATGTCATCTATGAAACGTATCCACAAAGGGATACAATCAGTATACCTTTGGTTGCTTTTTGTGAATACAAATTCTTTCTCCCACCAGCCTAGAAACAGGTTGGCATAGGTGGAGGCACAGGTGGTGCCCATGGCTGTGCCTCTGGTCTGCAGATAGAATTGACCATCAAATGTAAAGAAATTGTAGGTCAGTACAAAATCTAACAATTTTAGAATGAAGTTGTCATGTTCCCTATTTTCTTCTGAGTACCTTTCTAAAAAGTATCTTGTGGCTTGTATACCTTGTTGATGGTTAATTGAAGTATAAAGGGATTCTACATCAGTAGTGACTAGGCAAGTGGAGTCATTTAGAGTTAGATTTTCTAGTCTTTGCAGAACCTGCATTGTGTCTTGCACATATGATGGCAGTTGTTCTACATATTGCCGTAGTCTTAAATCAATGTATGTGCTGGCTTTCTCTGTTAAGCTCTCAATGCCTGACACTATGGGCCTACCTGGTGGGTTTTTTGCATTTTTATGTATCTTCGGTATCATGTAAAAACTGGCAATCTTCGGTTTATCCACTTTTAGATATTTATGTTCCTTGGTTGTGATGACTCCTTCTTTAAAGGTTCCTAAGTTTTGCCTTTCTAGACAGGCATTACCAATTTGTAGCTCTTCCCTTCGGGTTGGCCACAGCCCCAAGAATTTTTACAAAGGTTCTGGGCTCACTTCTGGCGGTTCTAAGACCGCGAGGCATAGTGGTGGCTCCTTATCTAGACGACATCCTGATACAGGCGTCAAGCTTTCAAATTGCCAAGTCTCATACAGAGATAGTTCTGGCATTTCTGAGGTCGCATGGGTGGAAAGTGAACGTGGAAAAGAGTTCTCTATCCCCACTCACAAGAGTCTCCTTCCTAGGGACTCTTATAGATTCTGTAGAGATGAAAATTTACCTGACGGAGTCCAGGTTATCAAAACTTCTAAATGCTTGCCGTGTACTTCATTCCATTCCACGCCCGTCAGTGGCTCAGTGCATGGAAGTAATCAGCTTAATGGTAGCGGCAATGGACATAGTGCCATTTGCGCACCTGCATCTCAGACCGCTGCAATTATGCATGCTAAGTCAGTGGAATGGGGATTACTCAGATTTGTCCCCTCTACTAAATCTGGATCAAGAGACCAGAGATTCTCTTCTCTGGTGGCTATCTCGGGTCCATCTGTCCAAGGGTATGTCCTTTCGCAGGCCAGATTGGACGATTGTAACAACAGATGCCAGCCTTCTCGGTTGGGGTGCAGTCTGGAACTCCCTGAAGGCTCAGGGATCGTGGACTCAGGAGGAGAAACTCCTCCCAATAAATATTCTGGAGTTAAGAGCAATATTCAATGCTCTTCTAGCTTGGCCTCAGTTAGCAACCCTGAGGTTCATCAGATTTCAGTCGGACAACATCACGACTGTGGCTTACATCAACCATCAAGGGGGAACCAGGAGTTCCCTAGCGATGTTAGAAGTCTCAAAGATAATTCGCTGGGCAGAGTCTCACTCTTGCCACCTGTCAGCGATCCACATCCCAGGCGTAGAGAACTGGGAGGCGAATTTTCTAAGTCGTCAGACTTTTCATCCGGGGGAGTGGGAACTCCATCCGGAGGTGTTTGCTCAACTGGTCCATCGTTGGGGCAAACCAGAACTGGATCTCATGGCGTCTCGCCAGAACGCCAAGCTTCCTTGTTACGGATCCAGGTCCAGGGACCCGGGAGCGACGCTGATAGATGCTCTAGCAGCTCCTTGGTTCTTCAACCTGGCTTATGTGTTTCCACCGTTTCCTCTGCTCCCTCGACTGATTGCCAAAATCAAACAGGAGAGAGCATCAGTGATTCTGATAGCGCCTGCGTGGCCACGCAGGACCTGGTATGCAGACCTAGTGGACATGTCATCTCTTCCACCATGGACTCTGCCTCTGAGGCAGGACCTTCTAATACAAGGTCCTTTCAATCATCCAAATCTAATTTCTCTGAGACTGACTGCATGGAGATTGAAGCTTGATTCTATCAAGGCGTGGCTTCTCCGAGTCAGTCATTGATACCTTAATACAGGCACGAAAGCCTGTCGCCAGGAAAATCTACCATAAGATATGGCGTAAATATCTTTATTGGTGTGAATCCAAGAGTTACTCATGGAGTAAGGTTAGGATTCCTAGGATATTGTCCTTTCTCCAAGAGGGTTTGGACAAAGGCTTATCAGCTAGTTCTTTAAAGGGACAGATCTCTGCGCTGTCTATTCTTTTGCACAAGCGTCTGGCAGAGGTTCCAGACGTCCAGGCATTTTGTCAGGCTTTGGTTAGGATTAAGCCTGTGTTTAAAACTGTTGCTCCCCCGTGGAGCTTAAACTTGGTTCTTAAAGTTCTTCAGGGAGTTCCGTTTGAACCCCTTCATTCCATTGATATTAAACTTTTATCTTGGAAAGTTCTGTTTTTGATGGCTATTTCCTCGGCTCCAAGAGTCTCTTAGTTATCTGCCTTACAATGTGATTCTCCTTATCTCATTTTTCATTCAGACAAGGTAGTTCTGCGTACCAAACCTGGGTTTTTACCTAAGGTGGTTTCTAACAGGAATATCAATCAAGAGATTGTTGTTCCATCATTCTGTCCTAATCCTTCTTCAAAGAAGGAACGTCTTTTGCATAATCTGGACGTAGTCCGTGCCTTGAAGTTTTACTTACAGGCTACTAAAGATTTTCGTCAAACATCTGCCCTGTTTGTCGTTTACTCTGGACAGAGGAGAGGTCAAAAAGCTTTGGCAACCTCTCTCTCCTTTTGGCTTCGGAGCATAATACGCTTAGCCTATGAGACTGCTGGACAGCAGCCCCCTGAAAGGATTACAGCTCATTCTACTAGAGCTGTGGCTTCCAACTGGGCCTTTAAAAATGAGGCCTCTGTTGAACAGATTTGCAAGGCTGCGACTTGGTCTTCGCTTCACACCTTTTCAAAATTTTACAAATTTGATACTTTTGCTTCTTTGGAGGCTGTTTTTGGGAGAAAGGTTCTACAGGCAGTGGTTCCTTCCGTTTAAGTTCCTGCCTTGTCCCTCCCATCATCCGTGTACTTTAGCTTTGGTATTGGTATCCCACAAGTAATGGATGATCCATGGACTGGATACACTTAACAAGAGAAAACATAATTTATGCTTACCTGATAAATTTATTTCTCTTGTAGTGTATCCAGTCCACGGCCCGCCCTGTCCTTTTAAGGCAGGTCTAAATTTTAATTAAACTACAGTCACCACTGCACCCTATGGTTTCTCCTTTCTCGGCTTGTTTCGGTCGAATGACTTGATATGGCAGTGAGGGGAGGAGCTATATAGCAGCTCTGCTGTGGGTGATCCTCTTGCAACTTCCTGTTGGGAAGGAGAATATCCCACAAGTAATGGATGATCCGTGGACTGGATACACTACAAGAGAAATAAATTTATCAGGTAAGCATAAATTATGTTTTTTCCCCACAAATTGTTCTCAAGGGCAGGTAGGCGCCACAGCAGAGCTGTGGCAAGGTGATGAAAGTCTTTTTTACCGGTTTTGACGTTTTTTCAATCCGGTTTTGCCATTAAGGGGTTATTTGTTTATTTGCATAGCTGTGCAAAGTTACTAAGGCTATATGATACTACTGTAAAAATTTTGTTAAGTTTACTGCTTTTTTACACTGTTTTGCAGAATTTGTGCAGCTTTTTTTTATCTTAAAGGCACAGTACCGTTTTATTTCTAAGTGTTATTTACTTTGATTACAGTGTTTTGCAAGCTTGCTTGTTACATTACTAGCCTGTTTAACATGTCTGACACCAAGGAAAATCCTTGTTCAATATGTTTGGAAGCCATTGTGGAACCCCCTCTTAGAATGTGTCCCAATTGTACTGATATGTCTATAAACTATAAAGAACATATATTAGCACTTAAAAATAGAGCAATAGATGATTCTCAGTCAGAAGTAAATGAGGGTTCGCCATCTAGCTCTCCCCAAGTGTCACAACCAGTAACGCCCGCACAAGTGACGCCAAGTACCTCTAGTGTGTCAAATTCATTTACTTTACAAGACATGGCCACAGTTATGAATACAACCCTCACATAGGTTTTATCCAAACTGCCTGGTTTACAAGGAAAGCGGGACAGCTCTGGGTTAAGGAAAAATGCTGAGCCGTCTGACGCTTTAGTAGCCGTATCTGATATGCCCTCACAATGCTCTGAAGTAGGGGTGAGGGATTTGTTATCTGAGGGAGAAATTTCTGATTCAGGAAAGACACTTCCTCAGACAGATTCTGATATGACGGCCTTTAAATTTAAGCTTGAACACCTCCGCTTATTGCTCAGGGAGGTATTAGTGACTCTAGATGATTGTGACCCTATAGTGGTCCCAGAGAAATTGTGTAAGATGGATAAATACTTAGAGGTTCCTGTTTACACTGATGTTTTTCCAGTCCCTAAGAGGATTGTGAATATTATTGCTAAGGAGTGGGATAGACCAGGTATTCTGTTCACTCCCCCTCCTGTTTCTAAGAAAATGTTTCCCATATCTGACACCATGCGGGACTCATGGCAGACAGTTCCTAAGGTGGAGGGAGCTATTTCTACTCTGTCTAAGCGTACAACTATACCTATTGAAGGCAGTTGTGCTTTCAAAGATCCAATGGATAAAAAATTAGAGGGTCTCCTGAAGAAATTTTTTGTTCATCAAGGTTTTCTTCTTCAACCTATTGCGTGCATTGTTCATGTAACTACTGCAGCTGCTTTCTGGTTTGAGGCTCTAGAAGAGGCTCTTCAGATGGAGACTCCATTAGAGGAAATTATGGACAGAATTAAGGCCCTTAAATTGGCTAATTATTTTATTACAGATGCTGCTTTTCAACTGGCTAAATTAGCGGCAAAGAATTCAGGTTTTGCCATTTTAGCACGCAGGGCGTTATGGCTTAAATCCTGATCTGCTGATGTGTCATCTAAATCTAAACTTTTGAACATCCCTTTCAAAGGAAAGACCCTATTCGGGCCTGAACTGAAAGAGATTATTTCAGACATCACTGGAGGGAAAGGTCATACCCTCCCTCAGGATAGATCAAATAAGATGAGGACCAAACAAAATAATTTTCGTTCCTTTCGGAACTTCAAGAGTGGTCCCGCTTCAGCTTCCTCTGCTGCAAAGCAAAAGGGGAATTTTGCCCAATCCACGTCAGTCTGGAGACCTAACCATGCTTGGAACAAGGGTAAACAGGCCAAGAAGCCTGCAGCTGCCTCTAAGACAGCATGAAGGGGTAGCCCCCGATCCGGGACCGGATCTAGTAGGGGCAGACTCTCTCTCTTTGTCAGGCTTGGGCAAAAGATGTTCACAATCCCTGGGCTTTAGAAATTGTGTCCCAGGGATATCTTCTGGAATTCAAAGACTCCCTTCCAAGGGGGAGATTTCACATTTCTTGATTATCTGTAAACCAGACAAAGAGAGAGGTGTTCTTACGCTGTGTAGAAGACCTACATACCATGGGGATGATCCGCACAGTCCCAAAAGAGGAGCAGGGGCTAGGATTTTACTCAAACCTGTTTGTGGTTCCCAAAAAAGAGGGAACTTTCAGACCAA
This sequence comes from Bombina bombina, assembly GCF_027579735.1. Classification (NCBI taxonomy): domain Eukaryota; kingdom Metazoa; phylum Chordata; class Amphibia; order Anura; family Bombinatoridae; genus Bombina; species Bombina bombina. The sequence continues at coordinate 244,807,473 of NC_069500.1, forward strand.
TCTTGGATCTCAAAATTCTAAACAAGTTCCTCAAAGTTCCATCATTCAAGTTGGAGATTATTCTAACTATTCTACCTCTGATCCAGGAGGGTCAATATATGACCACCGTGGACTTACAGGACTTAAAGGATGCGTATCTACACATCCCTATTCACAGAGATCATCTTCGATTTCTCAGATTTGCCTTTCTAAACAGGCATTACCAGTTTGTGGCCCTCCCCTTCGGGTCCCTTCTGGTGGTTCTACGACCACGGGGCATAGCAGTGGCGTCTTATCTAGACGACATCTTAATTCAGGCGTCAACTTTCCAGCTAACCAAGTCTCACACGGACATCGTGTTGGCTTTTCTGAGATCTCATGGGTGGAAGGTGAATATAAAAAAAGAGTTCTCTCTTCCCTCTTACAAGAGTTTCCTTCCTAGGGACTCTGATAGACTCGGTAGAAATGAAAATATTTCTGACGGAGGTCAGAAAATCAAAGCTCTTAACCACTTGCCGAGCTCTTCATTCCATTCCTCGGCCATCAGTGGCTCAGTGTATGGAGGTAATCGGACTCATGGTAGCGGCAATGAACATAGTTCCTTTTGCCCGCCTACACCTCAGACCACTACAACTATGCATGCTCAAACAGTGGAATGGGGATTATGCAGATTTGTCTCCTCAACTGCATCTGGACCAGGAGACCAGAGATTCTCTTCTATGGTGGTTGTCTCTGGACCACCTTTCTCAGGGAATGTGTTTCCGCAGGCCAGAGTGGCTCATTGTAACGACAGATGCCAGCCTGCTGGAACTCCCTGAAAGCACAGGGCTTATGGTCTCGGGAGGAATCTCTTCTCCTGATAAATATTCTAGAACGGAGAGCGATATTCAATGCACTTCAGGTGTGGCCTCAGCTTGCTGCAGCCAAATTCATCAGGTTTCAGTCGGACAACATCACGACTGTAGCTTATATCAATCATTAAGGAGGAACAAGGAGTTCTCTAGCGATGATGGAGGTAACCAAAATAATCCGATGGGCAGAGGATCACTCTTGCCATCTCTCAGCAATCCACATCCCAGGATTAGAGAACTGGGAGGCGGATTTCCTAAGTAGTCAGACTTTTATCCGGGGGAGTGGGAACTCCATCCGGAGGTATTTGCCCAGCTGATTCAGCTATGGGGCACACCAGAATTGGATCTGATGGCGTCCCGTCAGAATGCCAAACTTCCTTGTTACGGGTCCAGGTCCCGGGATCCCAAGGCGGTACTGATAGATGCTCTAGCAGTGCCTTGGTCCTTCAATCTGGCCTATGTATTTCCACGGTTTCCTCTCCTCCCAGGTCTGGTTGCCAGAATAAAGCAGGAGAGAGCTTCAGTGATTCTGATAACACCTGCGTGGCCACGCAGGACTTGGTATGCAGACCTAGTGGACATGTCCTCGGTTCTACCGTGGATTCTGCCAATGAGGCGGGACCTTCTAATCCAAGGCCCGTTCACGCATCCAAATCTAATTTCTCTGCGTCTGACTGCTTGGAGATTGAACACCTGATTCTATCAAAGCGTGGTTTCTCTGAGTCGGTCATTGATACCCTGATTCAGGCTAGAAAGCCTGTCACCAGGAAGATCTATCATAAGATTTGGCGCAAATATCTTTATTGGTGTGAATCCAAAGGTTACTCGTGGAGTAAGATTAGGATTCCTAGAATATTGTCTTTTCTCCAAGAAGGTTTGGAGAAGGGATTATCAGCTAGTTCCTTAAAGGGACAAATATTTGCTTTGTCTATTCTTCTACACAAACGTCTGGCAGATGTCCCAGACGTTCGAGCATTTAGTCAGGCTTTGGTCAGAATCAAGCCTGTATTTAAACCTGTTGCTCCGCCATGGAGCCTAAACTTAGTTCTTAAAGTTCTTCAAGGGGTTCCGTTTGAACCTATGCATTCCATAGATATTAAGCTTCTATCTTGGAAAGTTTTGATTTTAGTAGCTATCTCTTTGGCTCAAAGAGTTTCTGAGCTATCTGCTTTACAGTGTGATTCCACTTATCTTGTTTTCCATGCAGATAAGGTGGTTTTGCGTACCAAACCTGGGTTTCTTCCTAAGGTTGTTTCTAATAAGAATATCAATCAAGAGATTGTTGTTCCTTCACTGTGTCCTAATCCTTCATCAAAGAAGGAACGTCTGTTGCACAATCTTGATGTGGTTTGTGCTTTAAAGTTCTACTTACAAGCAACTAAAGATTTCCGTCAAACATCTTCATTGTTTGTTGTTTATTCTGGTAAGCGGAGAGGTCAAAGGCTACGGCTACCTCTCTTTCCTTTTGCCTGAAAAGCATCATCCGTTTGGCCTATGAGACTGCTGGACAGCAGCCTCCTGAAAGAATTACTGCTCATTCTACTAGAGCTGTGGCTTCCACATGGGCTTTTAAAAATGATGCTTCTTTTGAACAGATTTGTAAAGCGGCGACTTGGTCTTCGCTTCATACTTTTTCCAAATTGTACAAATTTTATACTTTTGCTTCTTCGGAGGCTATATTTTGGAGAAAGGTTCTACAAGCAGTGGTGCCTTCCGTTTAAGGTCCCTGCCTTGCCCCTCCCTTCATCCGTGTCCTAAAGCTTTGGTATTGGTATCCCACAAGTAAGGATGAATCCGTGGACTCGATACATCTTACAAGAGAAGACATAATTTATGCTTACCTGATAAATTTATTTCTCTTGTGATGTATCGAGTCCACGGCCCGCCCTGTTTGTTAAGACAGGCATATATATTTTTATTTTAAAACTTTCAGTCACCACTGCACCCTATAGTTTCTCCTTTTTCTTCCTAGCCTTCGTTCAAATGACTGGGGGGTGGAGCTAAGGGAGGAGCTATATAGACAGCTCTGCTGTGGGTGCTTTCTTTGCCACTTCCTGTAGGGAAGGAGAATATCCCACAAGTAAGGATGAATCCGTGGACTCGATACATCACAAGAGAAATAAATTTATCAGGTAAGCATAAATTATGTTTTTTGATAAAATCTGTACAATTACTTTTGGGACTCTTTTTGTAAAGAGAAAGATGAAATCTAATGATAACATTGCTATGTAGTTTGAAAAAATGCTTATATTGCTTTGAGGCTCAGATTATTCCTCCTGCGCAGCTTTGTCCCACATGCTTAAATAAAGCTTTAATGTCTAAAAAAAAATCAGATTCCCTCTCAGGATAATGTTGTCCATGCTATGCCTCAGCTTTCTCTTCAAACATCCCAAGCTTTAGCAGTTTCACTTGCAGTGCCCTGCAGTTCCTTTCAACAAGTTCCTGGGGCTGTTTATTTACCCGTGGACTTTGCTGCTCAAATAACTTCTGCGGTTTCTATGGCCTTATCAGCCTTCCCTATAGCTGGTAAGAGAAAGAGGAAATCTAAGAACATATCTCATACTAAGAGTTCTGACTCTGCTAAGTCTGCATTAGTCAGTCTCTGTCAGTTATCTGAAGAATAAAATAACTATCTTAAATCACAAGCAAAAACAATAATGTAAATAAATGTGACATAAAAGGATATCGTGTAGACGATCCTCAGTTCCTCAAAAGAGAAAAAAAAAAATACAAATAGCGTGATATTGTTTAAACAACTTAGTATAAAATGTACGTGTTAAATGGCTACTCACATAAACCTGAGCTATCGTCAGCTCAGGTATAACTGCAGTCCTGAGTACAAAACTGTCAGGATCAGCTCTTTCTTTGTGTGTGCCTCTTCAAAATCTCCAAAGAAAAGAAAACATAGAGAAAGTGTGATATTGTATAATTCCGACTAAGATGCTGAAGATGTTTGAAATATTACTCACACTTTCCGGGAGCAAGTCATAAGCTCCACTTAAAATGCAGACCTGATCTTTGGCTGTCAGGTAAAGCCTCACTGAATGATTCCGGAACAGCTTCCAGACAAATATTTATTCAAATGTATCAAAATTAAAAAAAGCAATCTGAATAGCGTAGTCATTCAAGGCTACAGTGCAAAAATGTTCAATGTTACAAGTTACACTTAGTCTGTGAAAAGGATGACTACAGATTAAAACAGTGTTTCCGTATACTAGCCAAAGTCCTTACAGAGAAACAGACAACCCTTCACCGTGACGTATGCCAGATGTGTAGTATCTCAACGTACATTTCGCCACGCCCCTGTGACTTTTTCAGGAGGGAATGATAACAGTTCCTGACGTCCTATTTATTGTTCCATGTCGATAAAATCAGTCCATATTACCTGGATTTTTAAAGGTGGTAAATGTCTCAAGTTGGTATTGATAAAATCATTTAGGTACACGGTATTAAAAACGTATTAAACAAATAGCCTTAAATTTACAGACATATATCTGACAATCTTATCAAGGAATAACATGAAAACAACATCTTAATAAAATAAAAACAGGTTATAACATTTTCAAGATTTATAGCCTTACATGTCATATTTTAAATTAAAAAGTGACATAACTCAAAATCTGATTTTGACACAGTGTTACCATTTGGATTAAATGCAAAAATCCATTTAATCTCTAATTTTGACAATTCATTCTCCCTGTCAGATCCTATCCAATGAGTATTTAGTTTTCTGATTCCTATAAATTCTAGGCTACTTGGGTCTTTTCCATGTTTCTCTTTGATATGAAGGGATACAGGGTGTTTATGAGATTCCTTTATTATATTATAAATATGTTCATATATTCAGGTTTTCAATAATCTAGTAGATTTTCCGATATAAAATAAATTGCATTTGCAAGATAACATGTATATAACAAATTTGCTGTTGCATGTTATTAATTTGTTAATCTCATATTTTTTCTCTCCATTTCTGGAATGGAAGAAATCTCTATTGTGACGGTTTCCATTTTTACAACCAGCATAATCCTTGCAATATTTAAAACCTTTCATGTCTGTCAGCCAATTTTTTGGGGCTTTATCTCTAATATAACTTTTTGTCAAATTCATTGCTTTTTCAGGGATCAGGGGGTGTGATGTGTCAGGTGGGAGGCTGATCTCTACACTAAAGCTAAAATTTATTCTGCAATCTCCCTACAAGCTACCTAATTAACCCCTTCACTGCTAAACATAATACACGTGTGATGCGTAGCGGCATTTAGTGGCCTTCTAATTACCAAAAAGCAACGCCAAACCATATATGTCTGCTATTTCTGAACAAAGGGGATCACAGAGAAGCTTTTACAACAATTTGTGCCAAAATTGCACAAGCTGTTTGTAAATCATTTCAGTGAGAAACCTAAAATTGTGAAAAATGTAACTTTTTTTTTTAATTTGATCGCATTTGGCGGTGAAATGGTGGCATGAAATATACCAAAATGGGCCTAGATCAATACTTTGTGTTGTCTACTACACTACACTAAAGCTAAAATTAACCCTACAAGCTCCCTACATGCTTCCTAATGAACCCCTTCACTTCTTGGCATAATACACGTGTGGTGCGCAGTGGCATTTAGCGGCCTTCTAATTACCAAAAAGCAATGCCAAAGCCATATAAGTCTGCTATTTCTGAACAAAGGGGATCCCAGAGAAGCATTTACAACCATTTGTGCCATAATTGCACAAGCTGTTTGTAAATCATTTCAGTGAGAATCCTAAAATTGTGAAAAATTTTACTTATTTTTTTTTTTTATTTGATCGCATTTGGTGGCATGAATATACCAAAATGGGCCTAGATCAATACTTCGGGTTGTCTTCTAAAAAAAAATATATACATATCAAGGGATATTCAGGGATTCCTGATAGATATCCGTGTTCCAATGAAACTATCGCTAATTTTGGGAAAAAAAAGTGGTTTGGAAATAACTACTTGTATTTATGGCCCTATAACTTGCAAAGAACATGTAAACATTGGGTATTTCTAAACTCAGGACAAATTTAGAAATTATTTAGCATGGGTGTTTTTTGGTGGTTGTAGATGTGTAACAGATTTTGGGGGTCAAAGTTAGAAAAAGTGTGTATTTTTTCCTCAAATTTTATAAAAACATTATAGTAAATTATAAGATATGATTAAATAATGGTATCTTTAGAAAGTCCATTTAATGGCGAGAAAAACTGTATATAATATGTGTGGGTACAGTAAATGAGTAAGTGGAAAATTACAGCTAAACACAAACACTGCAAAAATTTAAAAATAGCCTTGGTCCCAAATGGTCAGAAAATGGAAAAGTGTTGTGGTCCTTAAGGGGTTAAGTGGGAGTCTCTTTTAAGAATTCCCCAATGTTTCTCTCTAATGTTTTTCAATTATTTATTCTGATTGTTATAGTTAAAAACGAAATTCAAGTTATTATTCTCCCATTTAGTCTTCTCTTTGTATTTTAACATTTCTTTTCTGTCCAAAGCACTAACCTCTTCTATAGTTGTGTTTAATTACTTTTCTATGAAACGTTTTTGTTAAAAATTAGCTTGTTCTATCTTTACAATTTTTTTTTTTATTCTAATAAATTGTCCTTTTGGTACATTTTCAATCCATCTTCTGTGATGGCAACTGTCTAACCCAATGTAATTGTTAACATCTGTTTTTTTTAAAAGTTTTTTTGTGAATATTTCAATATTTTCAATATAGATTTCCAGATCCTAAAAATTAACCCTTTCCTTATTGCAGTCCCAGGGGAAGTTTATATTCCAGTGATTGGTCTGCAAAAAGGTCAGGAAGGAATTCAGATCTGATTTGGGTCCCTTCCACACAACGACAATATCATCTATATACCGGCGATATGACACAATATTTTGCCCCCAGCCATGCCCACCGAATACCCACAACTCCTCCCAAGCTGCCATAAACAAGTTGGCATAGCTGGGGCAAAACGTGTGTCCATCGCCGTACCTCCTACTTTCAAATAAAAATCATAATTCTACCAGAAAAAAATTAGTGTCAAGGATAAGTTCTATACCTTCCAAAATGTATTCAATATGTGTTTTATTCAAATTCCCATGTTTATTTAACATTAGATCTGCTGCTTTTATACCTTTTTCTTTAGTAATGATAGTATAGAGAGGTGTTACGTCCCCTGTCACAAGCCAATACTTATCTTTCCACTGGATTTTATTTAAAACATTCACTACACTAATAGTGTCTTTTATGAAAGATCTGGTTTTGACCACAATGGGTTGTAGTAACATATCTATATACTTTTGAGTTATCTGGAGAGGATCATTCCTCAGTGGCTTCTGAGGCGAGATCTCTGAGACTGCGGTGGCTAGTACAGCAGATCCAGAGGAGGTTGATTTTAGATTTAAGCTAGAGCACCTCCAATTGCTCTTGAAGGAGGTCCTTGCTACTTTGGAGGACTCCGACTCTACTGTTGCTGAGACTCCTAAGAAGTCTTATAAGCTTAACAGAGTATTTGATGACAAACCTTCATCTGTAGAGGTATTTCCAGTTCGTATGTCGGAAATTATAGCTCAGGAATGGGAAAAGCCGGGGATTCCCTTTTCCCCGTCCCCTGTTTTCAAGAAAATGTTTCCTGTTGCTGACACTGTACGTGACTTGTGGCGCTATATCTACTCTAGCCAAAATAACTACTATCCCTCTTGAGGATAGCACTTATTTCAAGGATCCCATGGATAAGAAGCTGAAAGCTTACTTAAGAAAGATGTAAATTCATCAGGGTTTACAATGGAAACCAATTGCAAGTATTGCTACAGTTGCGGTGCAGCATCTTATTGGTGCAATTCCTTGTCTGAACTAATTTCAGAATAGACTACTATAGAGGAGATCCAACATAGGATCAAAGCTCTAAAGCTGGCTAATACTTTTATATGTGATGCCAGCATGCAAGTTTTTAGGCTGGGCACCAAGATTTCCATCTAAAGGGGGAGGAGAGTCCATGGCTTCATTCATTACTGTTGGGAATTAAGAACCTGTCCACCAGGAGGAGGCAGACACACCCCAGCCAAAGGCTTAAATACCCCCCCCCCCACTTCCCTCATCCCCCAATCATTCTTTGCCTTTCGTCACAGGAGGATGGCAGAGGAGTGCCGGAGTTTCGGAGTAGTCTCTTATGGAGGGTAGTACTCTTCGTTGTGGGACTGGAGTTTTAAGTAGTCCTGTCAGCCATAAACAATCAGCGTTGACGAGTTTCGCTGCCTGCTTTCTTCCCTTAAGTCCATGTCAGGAGCGAGGCTACTAACCTGTCACACTTGAAGGGCTGTGTTCCTTTTCCATGGCGTAGATTCTGGTAAGATTGTTTCATTTCTTTATTACTAATGATGACATAGAAGACAGGGTCACAGTGTGGCGCCTCTATTTTTACAGAATCAAGGGTTAATATTCCTGGAAGGGGGATTATTGAACAGGGGGGGATTTATACATGATATTGTTTGTGTCACTGCTGCGTTGTGTGCGAGATAATGCTCTGGCAATGTGTGGAACTTTCAGGTTACTTGCTGAAACTTATGCTGCCATTTTTTGGTGCGATTTTTTCCCTAGTGCAGAGGCGGTCTTCCCAGGCATTCAATGTGACTGGGTGTGGCTATCTATCCTTCCTGTTGATCTGTGGCGCAGGAGACGTAGCGGTTTCTATAGTCCGGGTCCTAGGAGGTGGTGAGTGCCCCGGCCATTGGTGGTATAAAGGTACCTTTTTAATAAATAAAGTTAGTCTAACCAAGCGACGAATTGGAAGGCTCTAATTACTTAATAAAGTCTCATTCCTGTGTTTATTGTGAGGGGGTTCTGGTAGATCGGCCTGCTCAACTATGTTCCACATGCCTTGATAAAGTTACAACATCTAAATGTAAACGGATGTCTAGTACTACTGAGCCATCCACCTCGGAGGGTTTTTCGTCCCGGGAGGTGCGTTCCCTACATTCATCTCAGATTGCACATGCAGCGCCCCAGGATCCAACCGTTACTCCTTCAGGAGAGATTTGTTGGCCGTCAGACTTTGCGGACCAACTGGAATCGGCGGTTTCGAAAGTGATCCATGCCTTACCACATTCTGCTAAGTGCAAGCGTAAGGGTTTATCATAGTGACCCGGCCCAGGGTTTGTCCTCGCCGATGGAAGATTAAGAGACTCTATTCGATGACGAGGCCCACTCAGATTCTCCAGAGGAGGCCCCTTCTGGGTCGGAGTCCGTGTCATCTAAACCTCCGGCGTCAGAGGAGCATTGTTATAGGTTAAGGATGGAGAATTTGCGATTTCTACTTTGGCAGGTGCTTGCTACCCTGGAGGTTCCATAACCTAGATACCGGAGAAACCTACGATTCCTAAGCTTGACAAGGTATAGGACGACAGGGTAGTGCCTCAGTCTTTGCCGGTTCCCGTTAAGATGGCTAATATTATTAAGAACGAATGGGAGCAATTAGGTTCTTCCTTTTCCCCTTCTTCCTCCTTTAAAAAACTGTTCCACGTTCCGGACTCTCAGCTTGAGCTGTGGGGGACCATCCCTAAGGTGGATGGGGCTATCTCTACACTCGCGAAGTGGACGACTATTCCCCTTTAGGATAGTTCGTCGTTTAAAGAGCCCATGGATAAAAAGCTGGAAAGCATGTTAAGAAAGATGTTTCAGCACACGTGGTTTGTTTTTCAGCCAGCAGCAACCGTTGCGGCAGTCACTGGAGCTGCGACATATTGGTGTGAATCCCTGTGTGAGATGGTCGAGGGGGATACATCCATCGACGTAGTACAGGAGAAGATTAAGGCGCTGAAGGTCGCCAGTTCTTTCATCTGTGATGCCAATATGCAAATTATTCGCCTGAATGCTAAGGTGTCAGGTTTTTCTGTTTTAGCGCGCAGGGCTCTGTGGCTAAAATCTGTGGACATGACCTCTAAGGCGAGGCTGTTGTCCCTGCCTTTTCAAGGAAAGATCCTGTTCGGTCCAGGATTAGATTCGATTATATCCACGGTTACGGGAGGCAAGGGAGCCTTCCTACGACAGGATAAGAAGGCTAAGCCTAAGGGATCTACTTTTTGTCCCTTTCGCGCAGATAAGGCCCAGCGCCAGCAACCCGCCACAAAAGCAGACCAGTCCAAGGGATCTTGGAAGCCGGCTCAATCTTGGAACAAGTCTAAGCAGAGCAAGAAGCCCGCCGAGACGAAGTCGGCATGAAGGGGCGGGCCCCGACCGGTCTCCGGATAACTCTATTCTCAGACACATGGTTGCAGGACATTAAGGACCCTTGGGTTCTAGAGGTGGTCTCCCAGGGTTACAGGATAGGGTTCAGATCCCATCCGCCCGAGGGCAGATTCCTCCTGTCAAACCTGTCTTCAAGACCAGAGAATAGAGAGGCCTTTCTAGAGTGTGTGAGGGATCTCGCCTCTCTCTGGGTTATCGTACCAGTATCCCTAGCAGAAAGGGGTCTAGGGTACTATTCCAACCTTTTTGTGGTTCCAAAGAAGGAGGGCACATTCCGCCCGATTCTGGACCTAAAGTGTTTAAACAAGTGACTGAGTGTTCCATCGTTCAAAATGGAAATGCTCAGATCTGTTCTGCCCCTAGTTCAAGAGGGACAGTTCATGACAATCGTAGACTTGAAGAATGCTTACCTTCATGTGCCAATTCACAGGGACCACTTCAGGTTCCTAAGATTTGCATTTCTGGACCAACACTTTCAGTTTGTGGCCTTTCCTTTTGGTCTGGTGACTGCTCCGAGAGTCTTCACAAAGTTTCTGGGGGCGCTGCTTGCAGTAGTCAGATCCAGGGGCATTGCGGTGGCGCCTTACCTGGACGACATACTCGTTCAGACTCCATCGCTCAGCCTCGCAGAGGATCATTCGAGGGCTCCTCTTCTTCTGCTCCAATCTCACGGTTGGAAGATCAACTCTGGAAATAGTTCCCTGGTTCCCAGCAACAGGGTGGAGTTCCTGGGTACGATAATAGACTCTATGTCCATGAAGATATTTCTCACAGATCAGCGGCACAGGAAGCTTGCGTCCACACGTCTTGCCCTTCAGTCCTCCACAAGCCCGTCGGTGGCTCAATGTATGGAGGTGATGGTCTCATGGTGTCGAGCATAGATGTCATCCCATTCGCCAGGTTCCATATCAGACCTCTTCAATTGTGCATGTTGAGACAGTGGAACGGCAATCATTCAGATTTATCACAGCTGATATTAATGGATGCTCGGACTTGGAACTCCCTCTCTTGGTGGATTTGCCCGGAGCAACTGTCCATGGGGACATCCTTCTTGCGACCATTCTGGGAGATTGACCACAGACGCTAGTCTGACAGGATGGGGAGCTGTTTGGGGTGACAGAATGGCATAAGGAAAGTGGTCCAGGGAGGAGTCTCTCCTTCCGATCAACTTCCTAGAACTATGAGCAAATTACAATGCTCTGAAGGCATGGCCTTCTCTGGACTTGGTCAGTTGCATCAGATTCAAGACCGACAACATTACCTTTGGTGTCTTACATCAACCATCAGGAGCTTCCTCGCGATGAGGGAGGTGTCTCGGATTCTGTAGTGGGCTGAGTCCCATGACTGCTCGCTCTCAGCGATTCACATTCCAGGTGTGGACAACTGGGAAGCTGACTTTCTCAGCAGACAATCCTTCCATCTGGGGGAATGGTCTCTTCACCCAGAGGTGTTTTTTACGGAGATTTGTCACAGATGGGGAATGCCGGAGATAGATCTCATGGCGTCCAGACTCAATTGCAAGCTACCTTGATATGGATCGAGGTCCAGGGATCCCCAGGCGGAGCCGATAGATGCCTTAGTGCTTCTTTGGGGATTCAGCCTAGCTTACATTTTTCCACTGTTACCATTTCTACCTCGCATAGTGACAAGCATCAAACAGGAGTGGGCACCGACCATTCTGATTACTCCTTCGTGGCCGCAGTTTGCGGATCTGGTTGGGATGTCATTCTCTCCGCCGTGGAGGTTACCCTGTTGCAGGGATCTGCTGTCACAGGGAGGTTTTCAACATTGCAATCTAGATTCTCTGAGGCTTACTGCGTGGAGAAAGTGTGATTTATACTCTAATTCAGGCAAGGAAGCCAGTCACTCGTCGCATCTACCATAAGGTGTGGAGGACTTACTTTTCCTGGTGTGAGAAGCATGGATATCCTTGGCATAAGATGAAGGTATCCAGGATTCTGTCCTTTCTCCAAGATGGTTTGGAGAAGGGTCTTGTCGCTAGTTCCTTAAAGGGACAGATTTCAGCATTATCAGTCTTGTTGCATAGGAGACTCGCTGAGCTCCCTGACATTCAATCTTTTGTTCAGGCTCTGTATAAAATCAGGCCTGTCTTTAGACAGTCGGCTCCACCTTGGAGCTTAAACTTAGTCCTTAAGATTTTGCAGAGGGTTCCGTTTGAACATATGCATTCCATAGACATTAAGATTCTGTCTTGGAAGGTTCTCTTCCTGTTGGCTATTGCATCAGCACACAGAGTATCTGAACTAACTGCCTTGCAATGTGATCCTCCTTATCTGGTGTTTCATGCGGATAAGCCTGTACTTCGCACTGGGTTGGGGTTTCTGCCCAAGGTGGTGTCTAACCGTAACATCAATCAGGAAATAGTTGTTCCTTCGTTGTGTCCTAACCCTTCTTCAAAGGAGAGGTTTATTCATAACCTGGATATGGTTCATGCCTTGAAGTTCTATCTTCAGGCTACAAAGGATTTCAGACAGTCTTTATCTCTTTTTGTGGTGTATTCTGGGAAGCGCAAGGGGTAAAGGGCCTCTGCTACTTCTATCATTTTGGTTGAGGAGCTTGATTTGCTTGGCTTACGAGACAGCGGGACATAAACCTTCTCAGAGGATCACGGCTCATTCAACTAGAGCTGTGGCTTTGTCTTGGGCCTTCAATAATGAGGCCTCTATGGAGCAAATTTGTAAGGCGGCTACCTGGTCCCCCTTACACACTTTTAAAAATTTGACGTTTTTGCTTCTGCGGAAGCTGTTTTTGGGAGACAGGTTTTGCAGGCTGCGATGCCCTCAGATTAGGGTCCGCCCTTTGCTCTCTCGGTTTCATTCAGTGTCCTCCAGAGCTTGGGTATATGTTCCCAACAGTAATGAATGAAGCTGTGGAGGAGAGTCCACTGCTCCCGTCCGTATCTCCGATGGACGGACCTACATTTAATTTATCTTCTGGGACCGTTTATACCCTGATATTTCTCTTACTGTTCCTTGTTCCCTTGGCAGAATAACTGGGGGATGAGGGAAGTGGGGGAGGTATTTAAGCCTTTGGCTGGGGTGTCTTTGCCTCCTCCTGGTGGCCAGGTTCTTAATTCCCAACAGTAATGAATGAAGCCGTGGACTCTCCTCCCCTTGATGGAAATGAAATTATCAGGTAAGCATAATTTGTTTTCTAGCCTTGCGGTTCTAGCCCGCAGAGCTCTGTGGTTAAAATCCTGGTCTGCAGATTTAACATCCAAATCCAAACTTCTGTCTTTACCCTTAAAGGGCAAGACTTTATTTGACACTGGTCTGACTTAGATCATTTCCGAAATTACTGCTGTAAAGGGATCTTTCCTACCTCAAGACAAAAGGACTATACCTAAGGGTTGCCAGAATTCTAATTTTCATTCCTTTCGTAACTTCAAGGGACAAAAGTCTTCCTCTTCCAAGACGGAACAATCCAGGACTTCATGGAGGTCCAATCAGCCTTGGAATAAGGGGAAACAAGCCAAGAAACCTTCCTCTGAGTCTAAGTCAGCATGAATGGTCCGCCCCCAATCCATTCTTCTACAAATTTGATACTTCTGCCTCGGCTGAGGCTTCCTTTGGGAGAAAAGTTCTTCAAGCGGTGCCTTCTGTTTAGGTTCGCCTGTCTTGTTCTCCCGTCCTTCCATTCTGTGCCCTCTAGCTTGGGTATTGGTTCCCACTAGTAATTGGAATGGATTTGTGGACTCTCCATGCCATTTGAAAGAAAACAAAATTTATGTTTACCTAATACATTTCTTTCTTTCCTGGCATGGAGAGTCCACAACCTGCCCTTAATTTGATTTAAGACGGCAGTTTTTTCTTATAAACCTCAGGCACCTCTATACACTTGAGGTCATCTTCTATTTCCATTTCCCTTCGGCCGAATGACTGGGGTTTATGGGTAATGGCAGTGACACTTAACATCTCTGCTGGAGTTTTGTTTGCCTTGTCCTGCTGGCCAGGAGTTGAATTCCCACTAGTAATTGGAATGGATTTGTGGACTCTCCATGCCAGCAAAGAAATGTATCAGTTAAGCATAAGTTTTGTTTTTTTCATTAAAAATTAACAACTCGGCATGTGCATAAATTCAGTATTCTGCATTCGTTTCTGTGCAGATATTTGTGTGTTGCACTTTGACACAGATATATCTGGCACCAGACGTTGCTCCCCGCAGTTATATTAGCCATTCATTTGTGAATTTACACACATGCCTATTAATAACTTTTTAAAATCAAGGCATGTTTTTGTAACTTTGAAATATTTGCATACTAAATTATTTTTATGAAATTACACTAAATACTGTGATTCTCAGCTTTATCCTTGAGGCAACAGGTAGGTAAACTAGGGGCTCGATCCGATAAAAATCGTCGCCCGCAAAAGCTGGCGACGCCAATATTTGCGCTGGTTTGGTATCCTATATACGGCGTAACCTAGAAGTTACGCGCGTATATTTCTGCCGTCGCCCGTAGTTTTTTGGGCCATAGGCAGGTATACCAAACCAGCGCAGTTTGGTATCCAATATACAGCGTAAGGACTTAGGTGGCGAAAATGGAGAAATCTTACTCCATTTTCACCTCGCCACAAAAAGCAGCCGTAAGAAGCCTTACGCTGACTATTGGAGCCCCGTAACTCCCTAAACTAGCTGCTAAATAAACCTAACACCTAACGCATGCGCAATGTCTATCTACCTGTCAACCGCGATCTGCTAAATAAAACCTAACGCATGCGCAATGTCTATCTCCCTGTCAACCGCGATCCCCCGCCGCAATCCCTAATAAAGTATTTAACCCCTAAACCGCCGCCATCTACATAAACTAACCCCCTACTGTGAACCCCTAAAACCGCTGCCATCTAACTGATCTATCCCCTAATGTGAACCCCTTACACCGCCGCCATCTACCTTATCTATCCCCTAATCTGACCCCTTACACCGCCGCCACCTATATAAAAATTATTAACCCCATAATCTAATCCCCCTATACCGCCGCCAGCTATATTAATATTATTAACCCCTAATCTAATCCCCCTAAAATAATTATCTCTATTACCAGCCCTTAAATGGGCCTTTTGCGGGGCTTTGCCCCAAAGTAAACAGCTCTTTTGCCCTATAACCTGCCCTCCCTACACCGCCGCCACCTATATTAATAGTATTAACCCCTAATGTAAGCCCCTTACACCGCCGCCATCTATATTAAAATTATTAACTCCTAATTTAATCTACCTTCCCCGCCGCCAGCTATGTTATCTATATTAACCCTAAGTATATTATAGTTAATATAGTTATTACATTATATATATTAACTATATTAACCCTAATTATATTAGGGTTAATATAGTTACTATAGTATTTATATTAACTATATTAACTCTATCTAACCCTAACACCCCTAACTAAATTCTTATTAAATAAATCTAATTCATATTATAAACTAAAATATTCCTATTTAAATCTAATTACTTACCTATAAAATAAACCCTAAGATAGCTACAATATAATTAATAATTACATTGTAGCTATGTTAGGGTTTATATTTATTTTACAGGTAAATTGTTAATTATTTTAACTAGGTATAATAGCTATTAAATAGTTATTAACTATTTAATAGCTACCTAGTTAAAATAATTACCCAATTACCTGTAAAATAAATCCTAACCTAAGTTACAAATACACCTACACTATCAATAAATTAAATAAACTACAAATATCTATCTAAAAATACAATTAAATAAACTAAACTAAATTACAAAAAAAAAACCCACTAAATTACAAAAAAATAAAAAAAATTACAAGATTTTTAAGCTAATTACACCTATTCTAAGCCCCCTAATAAAATAATAAAGCCCCCCAAAATAAAAATATTTCCCTACCCTATTCTAAATTAAAAAAAGTTCAAAGCTCTTTTACCTTACCAGCCCTTAAAAGGGCTTTTTGCGGGGCATGCCTCAAAGAAAACTGCTCTTTTGCCTGAAAAAAACCCACAATACCACCCCCCAACATTACAACCCACCACCCACATACCCCTAATCTAACCCAAACCCCCCTTAAATAAACCTAACACTACCCCCCTGAAGATCTCCCTACCTTATCTTCACCACGCCGGGCCAAACTCCTCATCCGATCCGGGTGATGTCTATCCAAGCGGTAAAGAAGAAGTTTTCATCCCGGCGATGTTTTTATCCAAGCGGCAGCAAAGTCTTCTTCCATCCGGCAGCATCTTCCATCAAGCGGCATCTTCAATCTTCTCTCCACCGACGCGGAGCATCCATCCCGGCCGACGACTGAACGACGAATGAGGTACCTTTAAATGACGTCATCCAAGATGGCGTCCGTCGAATTCCGATTGGCTGATAGGATTCTATCAGCCAATCGGAATTAAGGTAGAAAAATTCAAGTTCAATCCGATTGGCTGAACCAATCAGCCAATCAGATTGAGCTCGCATTCTATTGGCTGATCGGAACAGCCAATAGAATGCAAGCTCAATCTGATTAGGTTGCGGCGGGGTTTGGGGGCGGCGGTTTAGGGGTTAATACATTTTTTATTGTTAGGATAGTGAGGGGGGATAGCGGATAGTCGGGCTATGTTAGGGAGGCAGTGTTAGACAGTGCGGGTGATTTCATACTTTAGTCAGGTTTTGTAGGTGCCGGCAGTTTCTAATGTGGCGTAAGTCACTGGCGACGCCAGAAATTTGTACTTGCGCAGATTTCTGGACATCGCTGGTTTATCCGACTTACGGCACGTTAGCATCTGACGGCGCCGTATATTGGATAGCTCGAGATGCGAGCTGAAACTGCGGGCGACGCGGGTTCCATCGCTTGCGCCGCAAACTACGCCGTATATCGTATCGCGCCCCAGGTGAGTGCAGATGCATGTGTGGGTCACAAAGTAAAAGGCCAGTCTAGCACAAAAGATAAAATTTGCTTACCACTATACGCATTTCCAGTGGCGGCTTCAGAGTGACAATATAATCCTAACTCTTCTGTTTACAGGTACAACAGATTCCAGCAAATTCAACTGGGGCGCATTTATGCCAGCTAAATTGAATGTGAGGAAATCTGTTACCTTTAAACATTATTTTGCACAACACCAAGAGAGTTCAATAAAGATTTTTACAGACAACTAGAGAAACACATTGACCAGTAATATAGTAGATGAGGTTCAAAGAAGAGAGTTCAACCTATACAGATCATACTTGATCAATAAAGATTCTCCTGTTGAGCATAATTTATAACATTAGAAAACTGGCCCATGTAACATAAGCAGTCATATCCACGAGACTGCCTCCATGTACCTTGTTTTTACTATTTTTTCATTAAAAGTTATTAGTTTTTAACCTATTATTAACTGCAGTGTGCAGCCGTTTTTCCTTTTTTCATAAGCAGTCATATCCTTAAAACATTTTTAAATGTTTTTAAGGTATAGGCATTCAATACCTCCTTGGGCAATGAGTTATAAAATTTTAATAATCTTACAGTAAAAAAATATATTTACATTGCTGGAGATTAAATCTCCTTTCCTTTAGCCCTAAATTGTGACCTGTTGAAACAAACAATTGCCTTTGAATAAACATAACTTTTGTCAACTCGGTATATGTGCCTTGAATATATTTATATAAAGAAATCATATCACCACTCAAGTGCCTTTTTCTTTCATAAAGTTGGTGAGAGTCCACGATCCATTACTCCTGGGAATTATATTCCAGGCCACTAGGAGGAGGCAAAGATCCCAAAACACCCAGAGCCCTTAAAACCCCTCCCACCTAACTAAAAAATAATCTTGTCTTTGCCTTCACAGGGGGAAGGTGAAGAAGGAAGGTACTCCAGGTGTTTGTGAGAATGTTTCTCAGACCGATTTGAGTCTGGACAGAAAAGGTTTGTTGCCGTTTACATCTGAAGAAGAGACCTGTGAGGTCTTGAAACCTTAGATCAACAAAATCAAGGTTTTTTATTCTATATTAAAAGGTATCACAATCTACTAAAGGAACAGTCTGGACAGAGGGATGTCGACAAGAGTGCCCTATGGGACTTAGACACAGGCCTGCCACAGGGGCTGGTCCCTAGCCGGCCTCCTGTCCGTTTAGCATTATTATATATATATATAAATATATAATAATCTCCTCTGCTGTCATGTGTACAGCGTTGGATATCTACTGGATACAGCTTTTTCTGCTTATGGTAAGTCCAGTAGTATGGGTGCCTATCAGGTAAGTGTGTGGGTTGTTGTTTGAACCTGTGTAGCATATAGGATATTAGTAGGTACTCAGTTATGGGTATATCATAGCCTGTGGACTGTTATATCATGCATTTTAGGCATGCGTTTATAAGTACTTTATTTTCATCCTATGTAGACCTTGAGGTGTGTTGTTTTAAATTTTTTCATGTGTCTGCGTGTTTCATTTTCTATCATAATGGTGGATCCATTATTCATTGGCATTTTACTCTTGGCAACTAGGAGGAGGCAAAGATCCCAAAACTCCAAGAGCCCTTAAAAAGCCTTCTCACCTTATTGGAAATTAGTCTTGTTTTTGCCTTTGCAGGAGGAAGTTGAAGAAGCTCCAGGTGTTTATGAGAATGGTTTGTAGACCAATTTGAGGCCCGATTTCCCCTCAGAGGTCTACAGTCTGGACAGAGGGATGTTGTTGGAGTATGGGTAGTGGCACAAGAGCACCCTATGGGATTTAGTCACAGGCCTGCCGCAGGTGTTGCAGGGACCGATCCCTAGCCTCCTCATGTTGTTTCAACATTATATTTTATATATATGGAACAGACTGATAACAGGGAAGGGTGACTGGCTTTTTTTCACTGTGTGAAATACATTGTCCTGTTTGCATGGACTCCTACACACTATAGTGTCATCAGCTGATTGTTGCTGTAAACCCTTAGTGACCAATAGACTGGCTTTTGTTTTATAAAAAACCACTTATACCAGAGCTGTTCTCTGCACCACGTGAGTAGAATGGCTCAGGTGTGAGATTTGTAATTTATATATATATACAGATTTGATGGTTGTACTTTTCTTCCTTTTGAGGAATTCTGTGGATTATCTACATTATCTGCTTTATGGTAAGTGCAGTAGTATGGGTGCCTATCAGGTAAGTGCAGGGTTTTTTGTTGGCACCTGCTTAGCATATGTTATTAGTAGGTACTCACTTATGGGTATTTCATAGCTTGGGGTCTATCACGTCAGGTATTTTTGTCATGGGTTTATAAGTTCCTTATTTTTACCCTATGTAGGACTTGAGGTGCATTTTAGTTTTAAATTTTCTACATCTGTTTTGTTTGTGTGTGTTTTTTTTATGCGTCTGCTTGATTGTTCAGTGGTCTTTTCAAGCGTAAGCTTTTTTTTTTGTGTGTGTGTGTGCTTCGTTTTTTTCTGTGTGATTGGCCTGTTGTTTGGTTGGCGTTCATCAGATGCACTATGGATTATAATGCTCCTTACGACTGAAACAGAAAAAGGACAGTGCACCTCCTATTCACAGCGTTATATTTATTCACATCAAATCCCTGCTGACAATTGCACTTCAAACACATGTAATGGTTACCAGTTCCTACTGTTTTTCTAAATATATATTACTAGATAAACAAACCCAGAGCAAATAATAGTCACTTTTGTAACAAAATATAGTAACCAATATAAACAAATCTGCAAAATCACAAGGAATCCTTTTAAAGTATTGTTGGTGGATGATAAATTGTACCAAATGGCAAATTTAGGTTCTCAAACAGAAGACACTTATCCATAAGCAACTTGGTTTCTCCCACAGTTACCTAGTTTCATATCAGTAGTTCTTGTCTCAGCTTTAGGGGATTGTCTAATGTAAAACATGTGATTGATAGTGTTTATGTAAAAATTTATCGTTTTGCTGATTTTTAAATATCATTTTGCTGATTTTTAGACTCCTAACCAAGGCCCAAAGTTTTAGATATATTCTGATATCTACAGACTCCTGGATGTGTAATAGGTCTTTAAATATACAGGGGAGGAGAGAGTGTCTGCCCTTCCTGCTTTCCCAGCCCCTAGTGGGTGTTGCAGCCTAACCTCATCAACAGTGCTCTAAGTTTTTAAAAAGTTTTATACTGGATTTTTATATCGGTATCTGTGCATATTCTTTACAGTAGTCTTTTACCTGCAGTTATATGAAAATTGGTTTATACTGTATCTATAAGAAGCATTTAAATAACATCAGTGGTAATAGGGAATGCTCTGCTTTGGAAGTCTTTTAGATGGCAGGCTATACAATACATCGCTAAATCTCCTAAAATAGTGAGACGGTGGAACAGTGATCATTCAGATTTATCTGTACAATTGGTTGAGAGAATCGCTCTCCTGGTGGCTCTGTCCAGATCACCTGTCCCAAGGGACATCCTTCTTGAGACCATCTTGGAAAATTGTGACTATGGACGCAAGTTATCAGGATAGGGAGCTGTTTGGGGTGCCAGGAAGGCAAGGGCCTGTGGACTCGAGAGGTATCCCTCCTCCCAATCAACATTCTGGAACTTCGAGCAATCTTCAATGCTCTGAAGGCTTGGCCGATTCTGGGTTCATCCCAGTTTATCAGATTCCAATCAAACAACATAACCTTGGTAGGTTACATGAACCATCAGGGGGGGAATTAGGAGTTCCCTAGGAATGAGGAAAGTATCTCGGATTCTGGAATGGGCGTAGGCCCACAACTGCTCACTGTCAGCGATACACATTCCGGGTGTGGACAACTGGGAAGAGGATTTCCTCAGCAGACAATACTTTCATCCGGGGGAATGGTCTCTCCATCCCAAAGTGTTTGCGGAGATTTGCAACAAATGGGGGATGCCAGAGATCTAATGGCGTCCCGGCTCAATTCCAGGCTACCTAGATATGGGTCGCAGTCAAGAGATCCTCAAGCGGAGCTAATAAATGCATTAGCAGTGCCTTGGAGGTTCAATCTAATTTACATTTTCCCGCTATTACCACTTCTTTGTGTAGTGGTCCACATCAAGCAGGAGCAGGCATCATTGTGGCCGCGAAGGATGTGGTTCGTGGACCTGGTGGGGATGGCCTCATCTCCTCCATGGAAGTTACCTTGTCACAGGGATCTGCTGGAACAGGGTCCTTTTGTTCATCACAATCTAGATTATCTGAGGCTGACTGCATGGAGATTGAATGCTTAATCTTAGCCAAGAGAGGTTTCTCTGAGAGGGTTATTGGCACTCTCATTCAGGCTCATAAGCCTGTTACTTGTCGCATCTATCACAAGGTGTGGAGAGCTTACTTATTCTGGTGTGAAGAGCGTGGTTTAGCCTGGCATAAGGTTAAGGCTGCCAGGATTCTTTCCTTTCTCCAGGAGGGTCTGGAGAATGGCTTTTCTGCCAGTTCCCTGAGGGGACAGATTTCGGCCCTTTCTGTTTTGCTACACAGGAGGCTCGCTGAGCTCCCTGATGTGCAATCTTTCGTTAAGGCTATGATTAGGATCAGAACTGTGCTTAGATCCATCGCTCCAACTTGGAGTTTGAATCTTGTTCTTAAGTTTTTGCAACAGGCTCCGTGTGAGCCTATGCATTCGATTGACATTAAATTGTTGTCCTGGAAGGTTCTCTTTCTATTGGCTATTGCGTCGGAACACAGAGTTTTTGAAATGGCTGCCTTGCAATGTGAGCTTGGGTTTCCTACCTAAGGTGGTGTCTGATCGTAACATCAATCAGGAGATTGTGGTTCCTTCCTTATATCCTAATCCTTCTTCTTCTTCGAAGGAACGTTTACTTCATAATCTGGATGCAGTTCGAGCCTTGAAGCTTTATCTTCAAGCTACTAAGGATTTTAAGCAGACTTCTTCCTTGTTTGTTATCTACTCTGGGAAGCGTAAGGGTCTAAAGGCTTCTTCGCTTTCCTTATCTTTTTTGTTGAGGAGTGTTATACGCTTAGCTTACGAGTCAGCGGGACTTAGACCTCTTCAGAGGATTACGGCTCATTCCACTAGAGCGGTGGCTTCCTCTTGGACCTTTAAGAACGAGGTCTGAGACGTGCGGTGAGGTCAGAGGCTGGTGAGGCACTGGCTGTGATACTCCCGAGAAATATATATATATATATATATACACATACACAGTGTGTGTATGTGTATATGTGTATGTATATATATATATTATATTATATTATATGCTATGCTATGTTTAACTCATATACAGAATTTTGGGTTTAAGGCATTAAATGGGAAGTAGAAAGCAAATTGCATTTTTGGAAGCCTTTAAGTGGTTATGTGGATCTGAGGTATTATCAACTGAGTGAACACAATCAAGTTGTCAGAATCCTTTGTCTACACTATTTTGGTGAAAAACTCTTGACAGCATCAATTTATTACAAATAAATTGTTTGCTGCTTTTTCACATTGTTCCATTTTAATGTTAGGAACAAACCCATCTCTTAAGCAAACTGCATGCTGGGAACTTTCCAGACACAACATATTGTACACCAGTCAAAGCTTAATTATTTTATTTTTTAAATGGCTGCAGGCAATTTGCATGAATGTCCTAAACTGGAAACTCAAATCTGTCCTTTAACCCTCTATTTATTTTTTAATTTGTGGTCTTTTGTAAAGAAACATTTACTCAGAAATACCCACAATTTGCCTGTACTGATTGGTAATTAATGACAAGTAAATAGAGGGTAAAAGGACAGCAGATTTGAGCTTCCAATTTGGGACACTCATGCAAGAAAGAAATAAACTTTTTCCTGGTGTAAAATACGGTGTCTGGAAAGTTCCCAGCATGCAGTTTGCTTAAGAGATGAGTTTGTTCCTAACGGTAAAATGGAACAATGTGAAAAAGCAGCAAACAATTTATTTGTAATAAATTGAAGCTGTCAAAAAATTTTCACCAAAATAGTGTAGACAAAGGATTCTGACAACTTGATTGCGTTCACTCAACTGATAATACCTCAGATCCACATTGCAAATTGCTTTCTACTTTAATGCCTTAATTTATTTATTCAATTCACTGTCAAATCTTGCAGACATTTCAGTGCACTGCAGACTTACTAGTACAAGGAGGACTTCAATATGGATGATATTGTACAAACATACTGTATATACTAGAGAGATCTAAAAATGTCAGTGTGTAGTGTAGTATAGATAACAATATCAATGTGCACAAACATATCTACATTCTGGAAAAGAAGTATAAAATGTCAGACATATGTTCATTTGCATATACATTTGTAGGTGTCTGTCTATATATTAACACAAAAAGCTGGCAAAAGAATTGACAATCACTAAAGTAGCATGCAGTGCTATGGTGGCTCTTTCTTTACAAAAATGCACATATGTTTACACATCTTCTCACACACGCTCTTTCTTTACATGAATGCACATATGTTTGCACATCTTCACACACATATTTGTATGATTATGTATGTTTGTTTAGTGAGTGTGTGTATGTGTGTGAGAATGTGTAAGTAGGCATATGATGAACATTACAGTGGCCATTATTATAAACCTCAAAATTTAAAAAAAGTACAGATTTTTTTATTTTTGTAATAAACTTAAGAATTATTTTTTTATTTTTTAGACATTATTTTAAAAGTGTAATACCCACATTGGACAGGGGAGGCGCTGCCTCACCTGCCTCCTATGACAGCACGTCACAGATTTGTAAGGTGGGTACCTGGTGGTCCTTACATTCTTTTTCAAAATTCTACAAGTTTTTGCTTCGGCCAAAGCAGCTTTTGGGAGAAAGGTTTTACAGGCTGTGGTGCCTTCAGATTAGGGTCTGCATTTCTTTTTACCCCTCCCGTTATCATTCAGTGTCCTAGAGCTTGGGTATAGTTTTCCCAACTGTAAGGAATGATGCCGTGGACTCTCCTCATATTAAGAAGGAAAACATAAATTATGCTTACCTGAAGATAATTTCTTATACTCCGATGGGCAGACAAAAATGTGTTTTTCTCTTCCGGCACCATTTATACCCTGATTTCTCTAAAGGGGAGGAGAGTCCACGGCTTCATTCATTACTGTTGGGAATTAAGAACCTGGCCACCAGGAGGAGGCACAGACACCCCAGCCACACTTGAAGGGCCGTGTTCCTGTTCCACGGTGTAGGTTCTGGTAAGATCATTTCATTTTTTATTACATAATGATACACAGAAGACAGGGTCAAAGTGTGATGCATTTTATCTTTAAAGAATGAAGGGTTAATATTCCTGGAAAGGGGATTATTGAACAGGGGGGGTTTATACATGATATTTTTTATTGAGTCATTGCAGCGTTATGTGCGAGATGAGGCTCTGGCAATGTGTGGAACTTTCAGGTGACTTCCGGGAGTATTGCGCAGCCCTTTTTTGGCGCGTTTTCTCCTTAGGCAGGGGTGGTCCTTCCAGGCATTCCATGTGATCGGGCGTGGCTCTCTTCCTCTGTTGATCAGCGGCGCAGGAGACTAAACGATTTCTGTAGTCCGGGTCATAGAAGGTTGTGAGTGCCCCGGCCATTGGAGGTATAAAGGTGTCTAATTATTACCTTTATCTAGTCCGTGATAACAGCGCAAGCTATGGAGGACTCTGACGTGTTAGAGGGATCTCCCTCTTTAACAAGGTCTCATTCCTGTGTTTATTGTGAGGAGGTTCTGGTGGAACATCCTACTCAACTATGTTCCACATGCCTTAATAAAGTTGCGACATCTAAAAGTAAATGGATGTCTAGTACTACAGAGCCGTCCACCTCTGAGGGTTCCCCGTCCTGTGAGGTGCATTCCCTGCATTCATCTCAAATTGCACATGCATCGCCCCAGGGTCCAACCATTACTCCTGTGGGAGAGATTCGTTGGCCATCAGATTTTGCGGACGGCGGTATCAAAAGTGATCCATGCCTTACACGTTCTGCTAAATGCAAGCCTAGGGCATATCATGGCGGCCCGGCCCAGGGGTTATCTACGCCTATGGAAATATCAGAGGCATTATATGATGACGAGGCCCAATCCGACTCTTCGGAGGAGGCCCCTTTTGGGTCGGAGTCTGTGTCATCTAAACCTCCGGCTGTGGAGGAGCCTGACTTTAGGTTTAGGATAGAGAATTTGCACTTTTTGCTGAAGCAAGTGCTTCCTACTCTGGAGGTTCCAGAACCGAAGCTTCCGGAGGAACCTATGATTCCTAAGCTTGATACGGTATATGAGGACAGGGTGGTGCCTCTGGCCTACCTGATTCCTGTTAAGATGGCTAATATTATTAAGAATAAATGGGAGTTCCCCGTTCCGGACTCTCAGCTTGAGCTGTGGGTTACTGTCCCTAAGGTGGATGGTGCTATCTCCATGCTCGCGAAGCGGACAACTATTCCCCTCGAGGATAGTTCGTCGTTTGAAGAGCCCATGGATAAAAAGTTGGAAAACATGTTAAGGAAGAGGTTTCAACACACAGGGTTTGTTTTTCAGCCGGCTGCGGCCGTAGCCTTGGTTTCCAGAGCTGCAACATATTGGTATGAATCCCTGTGTGAAATGGTCAAGGGGGAGACTTCCATCAACGAGATACAGGATAAGATTAAGGCGCTGAAGATCGCCAATTCTTTCATCTGTGATGCCAATATGCAAATTATTTGCCTGAACGCTAAGGTGTCAGGTTTTTCCGTTTTAACTCGCAGGGCTCTGTGGCTAAAGTCTTGGTCTGCGAACATGACCTCTAAGTCGAGGCTGTTGTACCTGCCTTTTCAAGGAAAGATTCTGTTTGATCCAGGATTGGATTCGATCATATCCACGGTTACGGGAGGCAAAGGAGCTTTCCTACTGCAGGATAAGAAGGCTAAGCCTAAGGGATCTACTTTTCGTCCAATTCGTGCGGACAAGGCCCAGCACCAGCAGCCCTCTGCGAAAGCGGACCAGTCCAAGGGACCTTGGAAGCCGGCTCATTCTTTGAACAAGTCTAAGCAAAGCAAGAAGCCCGTCGAGACAAAAATCGGCATGAAGTGTCTCCACACCAAGTAGGGGGCACATT
Source organism: Bombina bombina (assembly GCF_027579735.1). Taxonomy (NCBI): domain Eukaryota; kingdom Metazoa; phylum Chordata; class Amphibia; order Anura; family Bombinatoridae; genus Bombina; species Bombina bombina. Next base: position 244,833,490 of record NC_069500.1, read on the forward strand.
ATCTCTCTTCACAGAAGCCTGGTTACAGGACGCTCAGGACCCTTGGGTTTTTGAGGTTGTCACCCAGGGTTACAGGATAAAGTTCAGATCCTGTCAAACCTGTCTTCAAGACCAGAAAGAGAGGCCTTTCTAGAGTGTGTGAGGGCTCGCTCCTCTCAGCGTTATTGTACCAGTACCCCTAGCAGAAAGGGGTCTAGGGTACTATTCAAATATTTTTGTGGTTCCAAAGAAGGAGGGCACGTTCCATCCGATTCTGGACCTAATGTGTTTAAACAAGTTTCTGAGTGTTCCATCGTTCAAAATGGAAACGATCAGATCTATTCTGCCCCTAGTTCAAGAGGGACAATTCATGACAACTATAGACTTGAAGGATGCTTACCTTCATGTGCCAATCCACAGGGACCACTTCAAGTTTCTAAGATTTGCGTTTCTGGACCAACACTTCCAGGGTGGAGTTCCTGGGCACGATAATAGACTTTATGTCCATGAAAATGTTTCTCACAGACCATCGACGCAGGAAGATTACGTCCTCTTGTCTTGCCCTTCAGTCCTCCTCAAGCCCCTCGGTGGCTCAGTGTAAGGATGTGATCAGACTCATGGTTTCCAGCATAGACGTCATTCCATTCGCCAGGTTCTCTTAGACTTAATTGTGCATGTTGAGACAGTGGAATGGCGATCATTCAGATCTATCACAGCAGATATCCATGGATGCTCTGACTCGGATCTCCCTCTCTTGGTGGATCCGTCCGGAGCAACTGTCCATGGGGACATCCTTCTTGAGACCATCCTGGGAGATTGTGACCACGGACACGAGTCTGGCAGGATGGGGAGCTGTTTGGGGTGCCAGGATGGCACAAGGAAAATGGTCCCGGGAGGAGTCTCTCCTTCCGATAAATATTCTGGAACTCCGAGAAATCTACAATGCTCTGAAGTCATGGCCTCCTCTGGGGTCCTTCAGCTTCATCAAATTCCAGACCGACAACATTACTTCAGTGGCTTACATCAACCATCAGGGGGGTACGAGGAGCTCCAAAGCCATGAGGGAGGTGTCTCGTATCTTGGAGTGGGTGGAGTCCCACAGCTGCTCGCTCTCAGCTATTCACATGCCAGGTGTGGACAACTGGTAAGCAGACTTTCTCAGCAGGCAATCCTTCAATCTGGGGGAATGGTCTCTTCACCCCGAAGTGTTTGCAGAGATTTGTCTCAGGTGGTGAACGCCGGAGATAGATTTCATGGCGTCCAGACTTAATTGCAAGCTACCCCGATATGGGTTGAGGTCCAGGGAATCCCCAGGCAGAGCTTATAGATGCCTTAGCGGTGCCTTGGGGGTTCAGCCTAGCTTACATTTTTCCACAATTACCACTTCTACTTCATGTAGTGGCACGCATCAAACAGGAGCGAGCTTCGGACATTCTGATTGCTCCATCATGGCTGCAGAGGATGTGGTTTACAGATCTGGTGGGGATGTCATCCTCTCTGCTGTGGAAGTTACCCTGTCGCAGGCATCTGCTGGAACAGGGCCCTTTTTAACATCAAAATCTCGATTCTCTGAGGCTGACTGCGTGGAGATTTAACACCTATTCTTGGCCAAGAGAGGCTTTTCTGAAAGTGTGATTGAGACGCTAATTCAGGCAAGGAAGCCAGTCACTCATCGCATCTACCATAAGGTATGGAGGACTTACTTGTCCTGGTGTGAGAAGCATGGATATCCTTGGCATAAGGTGAAGGTATCCAGGATTATCTCCTTTCTCCAAGACGGTTTGGAGAAGGGTCTTGCCGCTAGTTCCTTAAAGGGACAGATTTCGGCATTATCAGTCTTGTTGCATAGGAGACTCGCTGAGCTCCCTGACATCCAATCTTTTGTTCAGGCTCTGCCTAGAATCAGGCATGTCTTTAGAGCTTAAGGACCATGTTGGAGCTTAAACATGGTCCTTAAGGTATTGCAGAGGGTTCCGTTTGAGCCTATGCATTCCATTGACATTAAGATTCTGTCCTGGAAGGTTCTCTTCCTGTTGGCCATTGCATCGGCACGCAGACTATCTGAACTGGCTGCCTTGCAATGTGAGCCTCCTTATCTGATTTTTCATGCTGATAAGGCTGTGCTTCGCACTGGTTTGGGGTTTCTTCCCAAGGTGGTGTCTAACCAAAACATCAATCAGGAAATAGTTGTCCCTTCTTTGTGTCCTAAACCTTATTCTTCTAAGGAGAGATTACTTCATAACCTGGATGTGGGGCCCTGCCTTCAAGTTCTATCTTCAGGCTAAAGAGGATTTCAGACAGTCTACATCTCTTTTTGTGATGTATTCAGGGAAACGCAAGGGGCAGAAGGCCTCTACTCAGTTGTTTTTTTGGTTGAGTAACTTGATTCGCTTCGCCTATGAGACAGCGGGACATAAGCCTCCTCAGAGGATCACGGCTCATCCAACTAGAGCTGTGTCTTCGTCTTGGGCCTTCAAGAATGAGGCCTCTATTGGGCAAATTTGTAAGGCGGCTACCTGGTCCTCTTTATATACTTTTACAAAGTTTTACAAATTTGATGTTTCTTCTTCTGCAGAAGCTGTTTTTAGGAGAGAGGTTTTGCAGGCTGTGGTGCCCTCAGATTAGGGTCCGCCCTTTACTCTCCCGGTTTCATTCAGTGTGCTCTAGAGCTTGGGTATATGTTCCCAACAGTAATGAATGAAGCTGTGGACTCTCCTCCCCTTTATATGGAAAACATAAACTATGCTTACCTGTTAATTTCATTTCCATCGAGGGGAGGAGAGCCCACGGCTCCCGCCCATATTTCCAATGGGCGGATCTAAATTTAATTTATCTTCTGGCACCATTTATACCCTGATATTTCTCCTACTGTTCCTTGTTCCCTCGGCAGAATGACTGGGGGATGAGGGGAGTGGGGGAGGTATTTAAGCCTTTGGCTGGGGGGTCTTTTCCTCCTCCTGGTGGCCAGGTTCTTAATTCCCAAAAGTAATGAATGAAGCCGTGGACTCTCCTCCCCTCAATGGAAATTAAATTATCAGGTAAGCATAATGTATGTTATTTCTCCTGTTCCTTGTTCCCTTGGCAGAATGACTGGGATATGAGGAAAGTAGGGGGGAGTATTTAAGCCTTTGGCTGGGGTGTCTTTGCCTCCTCCTGGTGGCCAGGTTCAGTATTTCCCAACAGTAAGGAATGATGCTGTGGGCTCTCCTCATACAGAAGGAAATTAAATTATCAGGTAAGCATAATTTATGTTTTTCTGGCATTTAGTGCAGGAAACTTCCTTTGCAACTCATTTGTCTTGTATGTTTTACTTCAGGACATGCTTAACCTGCTACTGATAAGTTTCTCAGTAAGTACTAGGTTAAGTTTTTAAGGTAAGTTTTATTTTTTATCTTTTTAAGTGGGCAGTTGTAAATAATGTATTTTTTAAATGTGTATGCCCTTGGCCAGCTTAGTGGTGATGAGCTCTTAGAGGGACCTTTTTTTTAATTATTATTTTCATGTTTTGGCATTTTATTGAGTGTGTATCTTGAAATAGTTTTGCACCGTTTTTTTGGCGTGTGTGTGGTAAGCGCACCTGCGCCTCAGATTGGTGACGTAGGTGCGCTTCTTAGTTTTGGCATTTTTTTCCTCTATACAGGTACTCTAGATGCTGCGGTCACTACTTTTAGTTGCTGTTTGGCTGCTAGGTAGTTTGTGTGGCTTCCCCTCTCGTCTGAGCTCTGTATTCACTATTTTTGCATCATGGATCATGCTGATTTCCTGAAAGCTGGATTTAATCTGGATTTGGAAGCTATTTCAGATAAGCATTTTTCTATCATTTACAAATGTGTTTCATGGAAACAGGCTGAGGTTCCCCTCCTGCTCAGTTGTGTAATGCTTGTCATCTATAGTGTATGCATAGTGACTAACCTATTGCATCTTTGGCTTCTAAAGGGATAGGGATTGTCTCTCATTCTGTTTGTTCTTTTCAGGAACAATTGGACCTCCCTCCTTATCTGAGGAAATACACCAAGACTACTATCACAGATCTGATGGCTGCCTTCCCCCCGCCATGTAAAAGAAAAAGGTTGGTGTCTGATTTGCTTTCTACTAGTGGTGGTATATCTAAGTCTCACTTTGAGTCAGTTATGTCTGAGGGGGAAGTGTTATCTTATGATCAGGGGGTTTGTTATGCTGTTAATGCTGATCCATCCCCCTCAGTGTATTTATTCAAAACTGAGTTAATCTGCTCTTTGCTTAAAGGGACACTGAAGCCAAATTTTTTATTTTGTGATTCAGATAGAACATGCAATTTTAAGCAACTTTCTAATTTACTTCTATTATCAAATTTTCTTCGTTCTCTTGCTATCTTTATTTGAAAAAGAAAGGCATCTAAGATTTTTTTTAGGTTCAGAACTCTGGATAGCAGTTTTTTTTATTGGTTGATGAATTTATCCACCAATCAGCAAGGACAACCCAGGTTGTTGTCAAAAAATGGGCCGGCATCTAAACTTACAATCTTGCATTTCAAATAAAGATACAAAGAGAATGAACAAAAAATTGATAATAGGAGTAAATAAGAAAGTTGCTTAAAGTGTCATGTTCTATCTGAATCACAAAAGAAAAAAATTGGGTTCAGTGTCCCTTTAAGGAAGTATTGCTTGCTTTGGAGGTTTCAGATGACTCCTCTGTTGGGGGAGACTTCTAAGGGTCAGTTAGATTCTTATTTTAAATTTCAGGATGAATTATATGATTTTTTTTCTGTTCCTATGGCTGTCTCTAGAAATTGGGTCAAGGATTGGCTTAAGCCTTTAAGTATTTTCAGCCCATTCCCCAGATGTATGACAATGTATCTTGTTCATTCTGCTAAGTATGAGCATTTTGATAATGTCCCTAATGTGGATGATGCTATTTCTGCTTAGCTAAAAAGAACAAACAAACAAACAAAAAATCTACTCTTCGTACAGAAAATAGTTTCTAGACACATTTGTTAGGAAACTTGATTCCTCTTTTAAAAAAGTCTTATTTCTATTCTGCTGTTGCTATTGCTGATGTATCAGCAGCGATCTCTAAATGGTTAGAACATCTCTATCTACATGTTCTTGTTAAATCTTCAGGAGCTTTTGGAAATACTTAAAATGCTAATGCTTTTGTGTGTAATGCTATTCTTGATATTATCAGAATAAGCGCTCAGAATTTGTGTCTTTTAGTTATGGCTTAAATCTTGGCCTGCTGATGCAGCCCTCTAAAAATAAATTACTTTCCATTCCTTTTCAAGGTAATAGACTCTTTGGGACTGAACTGGACAATATCATTCCAGCAGCTACCGGTGGCAAGAGTAAGTTTCTTCCACAAGATAAGAAGTTTAAGAGTTAATTTAAAACTTCTGGTCAATTTAGTTCCTTTCATCAAAATAAGGAGCAAAAGTTGGATGCCCTTCCTCAAATCATAGCGGCTCAGGTAAGCCCTGGAGGCCTGGTGCCAATTGGCACAAGTCCAATCTGCTAAAAGGTTTCACCAATACTTCTAAGCCAGCATGAAGGTGCAGCCCCTAGTCCAGTATCTCTGGTAGGGGGCAGGTTGATACATTTTCTTCCTTTATCAGAACAGGGGAAGGAATTTTTATTCAAATCTCTTCATAGTTCAGAAAGAAGGAACTTTTCGGCCTGTTCTAGATTTGAAAAATGTAATCAAGTTTGTCAGGATTCCTACTTTCAAAATGAAAACTATCAGGACAGTCCTTCCTTTTATTCATCAAGGTCATCAAGGATGCTTACCTGTATGTTCCAATTTAATTGGATCACCACCAATTTTTGAGTATTAGGAATCTCAATCTGCAAAGAAGCAAAAAAAGAAGGCACCTCCTAGTGCAGGGGTGGGCAGACTTTTGTAAGGGATGGGCAGACTTTTGTAAGGGATGGGCTACCTCAAATGTTATTCCAAGTGATGTGGTCACCTAACTAAAAAAAAAACCACCATGATTCACCATCATTGGTCAGCTCATATGTCATTCATTTTGTGATGCATTAACCACACTTGTAGCAGCCTTTAATCCCTCCCTTTCCTTCCCTTTACTCCACATTACATCAATATTCAAAGTTTATACTTATCTATGAATTACAGATGTCTTATTAAAAGATAGACATGAGCAGCTACACACACGTTTTGCGCTATCCATTTCAGGCTCACCTACAATACCAGCAGTTAACAAGCCAAACAGGGAGTGGGCGTGAACACTGACTTGGAATTCTATCTGAGGAGTGTGTGGTCTGACAGTGCTGTATAGCAGACGGACATAAGCAGATCCAAATTTACATAGGATCTGCTTGTGTCCGTCTGCTATACAGCACTATCAGATTCAAGCACTGTCAGACCACACACTCCTCAGACAGAATTCCAAGTCAGTGTCCAAGCCCACTCACACTGTAACTCTTTGTCTCCCAGAGCTCTGTTTCCAAGGCCCAAGGGGTTACTAAAATAGTTCATGTTAGTTTAATCCCTATGACTATGGAAGTTTCCTACCTTCTGCATAACTTCTAATTGCCTACTCCAGGTAATTGTGCCCTCCAGCATCCGGCAATACCCTCCTTACTCCTCAAACATATTAGCTTCTTTACTGGCAGTAGAGCTCCCCTTTCCTCGAGTAGGTAGTCAATCAGCGCGTAGCAGCAGAAAAATCTACCAGTCCGAGACAAGCCAATAATGTAAAGGGGGTCAGCTCTCAGCCTATCAGAAACTTCTTGTCTCTAGCGAAGATGGTTGTGTAGTAGAAGTTTGGTGCTGAGGATCACGTGAGCTATTGAAACTCTATTTCAATAGCTCACGTGATCCTTGAGGCACGATATGAGTCCTGCGTGCTGATAGGCCGCATGTTTAGCAGTCTGCATAAGTAAGAGATTTCTCACACATCTACGATGGCGAAATCTTTCTCTTACTATGCAGACTTTGGAAATCCAGGAGGTCACCTCAAAATTCACTTGCGGTCCACTGGTAGACCGTGATCTACCTCTTGCCCACCCCTGTCCTAGTGCAATCCCATAATTTTCTTAATGCTATATTCAATATCTGTGATTGATGGTACTCACAATAATGTGCTGATCAAGACAGACTGGGATCTTTCAGTGTCCCAGCTCACTGATGACCGGTGAGAAGTGATGAACCTCCTGCAAACTCCCAAATCCGGATAGAACAAAAGCGCTTGTGCTGCTCAATTTGGAAATATAAAATGTATTAAAACATTAAAACCCTTTTCGGCCAACCATTAGCCTAGGAAATATAAAATAAACGCTACGTTTTTCTCGACTCTCAAAGCCGTTTCATTAGGCGCCTGATGAAACGGCTTTGAGAGCAGAGACAGTTGTAGCAATTTTGGACTTCCATTGAATAATCTGTTTCTACATTTAGCTGGATGTTGGAATTCCCACTATTTTGGTCATTTTTACTCATATTTGTATTTGTTTTAACCTCTTAATGTTTATGGGTTTTTAACAGAATTTTATTATGCATATATAGATATTAATCTAATATCAACCAATTGTCTTTATGGTATTTTTACACTTATATATATATTCTTCTCTGTTTATCATAATATATGAAAAAGGAAGGAAACAGAGGTGCCACAATGGCATAGTACCACCAAAACAAGTAATAAAAAAGATGGGATAAATGGCTACTCACAAACGTGACACACCCAATGGTGCTATTGAGACAGGCTGGAACTTCACAGCAGCTGCCCAGATTAGGATGGTTCCAAGGTGATCACATCAGATGCCTGTATGGGGATAGAAAACGATCTACCATAGCCCAGTACAGTTTGGAAAAGCAGAATTGTTTAAATAGATCACACTTAAAAGATAGAAAGCACCTCCAGGTGCAGTAAAAACAGGCTGGGACTTCTCAGTCGCCCAGCAGACTAAACTCCAGATTCTAAACAGATTGTGCTCCAAACCCCAAATAGTGAGATAATCCAATAAATGGCAGCAAGTGTATATAATAAAAACAATTACTTTATTAAAAGCAACAAGTTTCTCAGCCTCTATAGGGCTGTTTCCTCAGGCTATAATATCATATCATATCATATTAGATGTATTAGGTTAGACTTTGTAGATTTCCCTTGTATGCGCCTATTCCTTTTCTTTTTAAATATTTATATGTGTGTGTGTATATATATATATATATATATATATATATATACACACACACACAGTATATACTGTAGTCTAGTGTGTGCATATGTGAAAAAGAAAGTAATAGTGCTCTTACATTAGCACAGCACTTACTCGCTCAGGCTCCTCAGCATGTAATGCCAGGTTCAAGACAGGTTACTTCCTATGAGGAGTCGTCCCTGCAGGCAAGCAGCCTATGCACATCATCCACACCCACAAGACTCAGTCTCAAACTTCATACCTTCTATGGGGGCCATGGGAAACTATAGGGATTTTCTTTAAAAAAAAAACCTTTCTCCAAACTACTTGGGACTCTCAGTACCTTCCCCCCAACCACTGAGAATAAAGTGAGTTCCCTGTCTTCTCCACACCTCACTACCTGCCCACTTGACCCTATCCCTTGACATCTAATACCTTCTCTGTCTTCTACCCTCACTCCAGATCTTACTCACATATCTAACTGATCCCTTACTACTAGTTCATTTCCATCTATCTTCAAACATGCACCAGTTACCCTCAAAAAACACTCCCTCTACCCCAATTCTCCTGCAAATTACAACCCCATATCACTGCTTCCGCTAGCTTCAAAAGTACTTGAAAAACTAGTATTCGAACTCCTAACCCACTTCCTATCCTCTAACTTATTGCTTGACCCCTGCAATCAGGCTTCCGTCCCCAACACTCAACTGAGACTGCCCTCACCAAGGTTACTAACTATCTTCTTTCTGCTAAAAACAATGGCCACTACTCTATACTTTTCTTACTTGACCTGTCTGCTGCCTTTGACACTGTTGACCATCCCCTCCTCCTACGGACTCTCAGCTCCCTTGGGCTCTGTGACATTGCCCTCTCCTGGATCCACTCTTATCTCTCTAATAGGTCCTTTTCTCTCTCATTTGCTGGTGACTCCTCCTTTTCATTGCCTCTGTCTGTTGGAGTACCTCAAGGCTCTGTTCTAGGCCCTCTACTCTTCTCTATCCTTCCTCACTGGGTAAACTTATCAGTAGCTATGGCTTCAGCTATCACCTCTATGCTGATGATACTCAGATCTACCTATCCACTCCTGCACTCTCACCTTCTTTCCTTTCCCCATCAGCGACTCTTTATCTGGCATTTCTTCCTGGATGGCCTCTCACAACCTAAAAATCAACATGTCCAAGGCTGAGCTTCTTCTATTCCCCCCCATCTAATTCTACTCCAGTTTCTAACTTTACTATAACTGTTGGCGACTCCACTATCTCCACATCACCCCAAGTTGGCTCCCTAGGAGTTACACTTGACTCCTAATCTATCTATCCTTCATACCCCACATCCAATTGCTCTCTTCATCCTGTTGCAACCACCTACGCAATATCTCCAAAATTTGTCCTTTTCTGAGTGCTGAAACTACTAAACAGCTAATCCATTCCCTAGTAATTTCCCGGCTTGACTACTGTAATAACCTACTAACGCACCTTCCTCTCTCCTCCCTTCAATTCATCCTAAATGCCTCTGCTAGGCTAATCCACCTCTCCCGACGCTCTGTATCTGCTGTACCCCTCTCTGAGTCCCTTCACTGGCTCCCCATTCACAGCAGAATTAAATTCAAAATTCTCACTCTGACCTACAAAGCCCTTACCAATGCAGCCCCCCCTACCTGTCCTCACTCATTGACAAATATACTCCAGCCCGTCCCCTAAGATCCAACAATGATCTACTTCTTGCATCTTCTACCATCACCTCCTCCCATGCTAGACTATAGGACTTCTCTCGCGCAGCACCAACCCTCAGGAACGCACTTCCATGAGCTGTCAGACTTTCCACCAACCTCTCCTCCTTTAAACGCTCCCTAAAGACCTTCTTGTTCAGGGAAGCCTATCACCAAATCAGTAACTTATGAATTCCAGTTGCCCTCATCTAACTCAACACTAACATCATTCCCACCTTGGCAGTCCCCACCTCCTGTTTCTAACCCTCCTAACCATCTAGTTTGTAAGTTCCCACGAGAACAGGGCCCCCAATTACCCCTGTATTTGTTTGTTAAATTTTGTCTGTTGGTGGTTTATAAATAAAGAATAATAATATTAATAATAATAATAATAAATGAATAGTTAATCCAAAATCTATCATTGCTCAATGCTCTTGTTATTTTGGTATCTAAATCAATGGACTAAGGCCTAGTTTCCATTGAGGTAGTAAATTGTGGAAACTGGTGAACAATACATTTAATCTCCATTAAAGTCTACGGAGGTTTCCAAACTTTACTGTCTCTATGGAAACTGGGCCTAACACGGCTACTCCAATCAAAATATATATAGTTGCAGTTCAATCATAAGAGGTGCAAACTTTTATCACCCACATAGTGGTAAAAATTATGTGAAAAGTTTTTTTACCTGTGAATCTACCTTTGTTGTCTATTTAAAGGACCAGTCAACACATTAGATTTGCATAATCAACAAATGCAAGATAACAAGACAATGCAATAGCACTTAGTTTGAACTTCAAATGAGTAGTAGATTTTTTTATAACAAATTTTAAAGTTATGTATATTTCCACTCCCCTTGTACCATGTGATAGCAATCAGCCAATCACAAATGCATATACGTATAGTCTGTGAATTCCTGCACATGCTCAGTAGGATCTGGTGACTCAAAAATTGGAAATATAAAAGACTGTGCACATTTTTTTTAATGGAAGTAAATTGGAAAGTTGTTTAAAATTACATACTGTATCTGAATCATGAAAATTTAATTTAAGCTGAGTGTCCCTTTAATTAAATGTCTGTGTTCCTTAGTGTATTTAGGTGAGACTACACGTAAAATCAGGGATAGAATGAGTCAACATCGGTCTAACATCAGATGTAAAAATTTGGAGGCTCCCCTGTCAAAACATGTTTTAGATAAGGGACATGGCATTAACCAATTGAGATGGCAGGTCATAGATCAAATCAAACCCACCCAGAATGGTACGGATAGGTAGAGGTTGCTTAAACAGAAAGAAATGTGGTGGATCAATAAACTAGAAACTTTGACCCCTAGGGACCTTAATAGAGATTACGATCTCACCAGTTTCTTTTAGAAAAAATATATACCTGGGGGTAGAGCTTTCTCTGTATATACTGCAGTTTTTGACCTTTTATAAATATTCTGTGTAATATTGCAAATATTGTGATGTAATTAGGGAGTAATGTATAATGTTGTTGCATATTTGTACAGATATGGAGATTGTATTGTCATTAATAAAGTTTTAGGCGATAATAGGATTCTCTATTTTTAACATGTAATTAACATAGTATCCATAAGGTGGAGCAAGAGCTCCTATTTTGGGCAAATTGGCACCAATGCAAAGGGTTCAAAAGTATCGTTTGCAGTATACATTGTATCAAGCATGAATAAGGCGCTGTGACCCCGAAACGTTGCTATTTTCCACTAATAAATTGCTGAAAGATATTTTTAGAGTGCTATGGACTATCTTCTTTTATTGTATGCCTTTGGGGACTTGGCAGTGTCCTCTGTCTTCACGAGCACCCTCCATTACAACTGTGCTGTACTCCCCACCTTCGACTTGGATGGCAAACAACCTAGCGCAGTGTGAAAATTCACGCAGCGTTGGCCAGCAATAAATAAATATATACAGTATGTATATGCTTATATACATATACAGTATATTTATAGAGAAGACACAGTCCCCCATTGACTTTAATGTAAAAGCACTTTAGGTGCCAGTTCTTTTCTAACATGCCACATTCCCTCCCTTTATTAACCCCTTATAACTGTTTTGTGCAGTTTTTTTTATATAAATATATATATAAAAAAGATGCTTATATTTAGATTTTATTTTAATGTACTGTCTTTTTGGGGTAATTGGGGCAACTTTTTATACTTAACCAAAGCCAAAGGTCTGACATCTGGTTAATTGTGCTTAGCTCAAAGTGATTAACCAGCCACTTGTAATGGCTGTTATTTAACATGCGCCCGTAAACTGGCAAATTTGTCCCTTTGCTGGAGCACATTATGATAGCGCTCCACTAGTAATCTGGCCCTTTGTGTTTTGCTTATTTGAATTGTTGCATTATTAGCCTCATACACCCATTGCATTCCTTAATCTGCAGACAACATAAGAACACAGAAGTGCCACATGGCCCAATATTGTTGGATGCAAATGAAGGTATTAGGTTAAGTAGATACACTCACTTTAGGTGAGGCCACCTGATGATGCAGAAGGAGCGGTCTGGGGTCAATAACAGTCACCCAGAAGACTGTACTCTGGTGGATGTTCAATACTCTGCAGAAGATGATACAGAACACAAAAAGGCTTATATGGCCTAGTATTGTCTATATAGGCAGGGAATGTATAATAAAGGTAAGCATTACACTCATATTTGGTAGAGCACCTCCCTTGGTGCAGTCAGAGCGAGCTGGGATCGATGTAGTCACCCAGTAAACTTATATCCAGCAGTCTGAAACTCCCAATAATCCAAATATATTAGCAACGTGTTTCTCAGCTACTTATGACTGTTTCATCAGGCTTAATACAAAGGATATGATATCCTTTGTGAGTGTAATACAAAGGAATGGGTATCCTTTGTGAGTATAGTACTTACCTTTATTATACATCCCCTGTCTATATAGACAATACTAGGCCATATAGGCACCTTTTTGTGTTCTGTATTATCTTCTGCAGAGTATTGAACATCCACCGGAGTACAATCTTCTGGGTGACTGTTATTGACCCCAGACCGCTCCTTCTGCACCATCAGGGGTGCCTCACTTAATGTGAGTGTATCTACTTAACCTAATACCTTCATTTGCATCCAACAATATTGGGCCATGTGGCGCTTCTGTGTTCTTATGTTGTCTGCAGATTACTGATCCTGGATCGTGGCCTAGATCCTCTACAGATAGCTGCCTTGACCTCTATCACCATCTGTCCACTGTGGACATTATCATCCATTAATTAAACTTTTTTCTCTTTTGATACCAAGAACTATTTACTAATAACAATTATTTCATAGAAAACACCTTTGTTTATCTATTTACGTTATCTGCCAAAGATTATCATATTTTATTCTGCTTATTATATTTGATCACATATATATGCACTTATATTAATTCTCTATACTTATTTGTGTGTACATATATATATTATTAATTTATATCATAGTTGGTATAGCTCTATTAGTTTGATTGCCTCCAATCTGACATTACTCATTTAACATCACAAACTCTGAGTATATTATACACGGCCTTATGAGGGCGCCCCCTATCTTTATTATCTTTCTACATTGCATTCCTTGCTTGGGGCACATACTCACACAGCATGGAGGAGGGGGCGTGACCTCATGCAAAACATTGTTTTCTAGATGCTCACTCCTCACCACTAAGCAATGCATGCTGGGAGTCCAGAACTGCTGTGGCACAATACTAAGAATGAATAAGAGAACTATAAATTCCAGAATGCTATGTAACTCTCAGAATACTGTGCTTCTTCCTCTAAAATGGAGCTTCATTCAAGGGGATTAAACGAGAAAAAAAAAAAAGGATATTCAATTGTCTTTTTTTCTGCAATTGTACTCTCGGATGCAAGGAAAATCTGGGAGAGAAGGGGAAATGCCCCTCTTGCCCCCCTCCTGTGGAAACCTATTCATGTAAGGATTCCATAGCAAGAGTATAGTAGGAGCAGTGATTAAACCTGAAAATCATCTTGAATTTTCTGACTTTAGAAGCCAAAGAAAGCAATAACATCATAAAATGGATCATTGTTGAACCACAAATAAACTACAAACAATAGTGCAAATCTTCGGCCTGAAATATAAACACAAATAAGTTTGACACAACACAATAAGTTTGCACTCCATATAGATATACATATTAATTGTACACCCTCTGATGTCACAGCCTAAAGTGCAAAGAAATGTGAAGGACTGTTAAGAGGTTTGGCATTAATACTCAACAAGTCTAGGGAGTATAGTGTTGAGGTTTAATCCTGTCTATCCAGATGAATAGTATAATAGATCTTGTTAGAATTGTATATGTGAATAAGTAAAAGGAAATGCCAGGAAATATGTAAAAAAAACAGCACCCCACCAAAGAAAATATAAAGCATAACATTTAATAATGACGTAAAAAATGTGGAGCAGTAGGGAACATGCCAATATATATGCACATTGAATTTAATTTGTTAGATAGTCCATAATCCATAAATTAAGATACCAGGGATGCTGTGTATAATATAATCATTATTACATTATAAAACATGCATGTTATGCATGATAATGCTGAAGAAACAGAGAAAAAGAGAAGGGCCCCGCCTAGTGTAGCCAATAAATCACTCCTTTAATATGATACAATGAAAGTATATTTACAATATAGTATGGCATGGAAGATGCCCAAATTTGTGTGCTGACATATTTCAGTATCTCCGCACACTGCACTCGGACACAGCCAGCTCTTTTGGTGAACCAAGTTTCAATCATATTCTAAAGACGAACAGAAAAAAAGGGCGCATCCTAGTGCAGTCAACTGTGGTGTACCCTCCCAAATTGAGAATATGGGAATATAATACTCACAAGATTGTTGGCACAAAAATGTGCTTAGCAAGCATACTGGGATATTATAGTGTCCAAGTTCACTAAACTCAGGCAAACTCCTCTTGACAGGTCTTGACGATGTCAATAATGTTCACGACTCCACAAAAATACTAAACCAATACGTATTAATTAAAAATATATAATAAATGTAATCATGCAGAACAGTTGCAATGTCCTCAATATATTACCTGTATCGTATCACATACATGAAACATAAGTAATGTAGCAGTCAGTTGGCACTGCAATTATTAGTGAATTTCACTTAAAGCAGTATTAGGCAATTTAGAAGGAGTTGGTTATTAAGTTGTTAATATGTATATCAAGCATGCAGGCAGACAGCGTGTTAGGTGGCAAAAGCAAATCAGTATGTTATTCAAGCCTGTATAACCAACCCTCGCCTAGAATGACCCCAAGAACAATTCTCTATCTTCGGGCCTAGTATAGTATACAATCTCACCCACTGCTCCAACGTATGGATCAAGTTCAATCCACTGTGTATTACTCCAGTACACCTCTGGTACCTCCGGTACACTTCCTGTGCTTGTCTTGGATTATGCTGCTTGAAAAACCCTTCAATTTAATTTATATGGGTCCCAGTTTAACAGCTTAAACTCTGCTGACCATGCCGAGCTAAAAGTTGAAAAGAAAGCCACACATGTTTCACCGCTCAGGTAATCTCAGTGCGTCTTCATCATGGCGTTATTTTTTTTATTTATTAAATTAATTCAGTTTAGTGCCTCCTGTGTACCCTTAGATACAATATACACTTGTGAAAAGGATCTAGGGCATTGCCATGGAATTTTATGTAGTGTGAGCTGGTATGTCATTTAAATTTTGAATATATATATATATATATATATATATATATATATACACACACACACACACTGTGCAGCCCTACTGTGCACACAAATAGTTCATTCCACTACGTTTCACGTCACGTGGCCACAGTTTTGGTAGAAATACCGCAGAACAACCTTCATACTATCAGTTAAATGTACAAACCACAGCAAAAATTGGGAAGAGCAGAGATCTAGTGGACTTTGAACATGGCATGATAGTAGGTGCAAGACATGCTGGACGAAAGCGTATCTGAAACAGCAGTACTCCTGAACCTTTCAAGTTACACAGTTTCAAGGGTGTATCAAGAATGGTGCAATGAACTAAAAACATTGAGTCAGCAGCAGTCCTGTTGAAGAAAAACACTTGTTAATGAGAGTGGTCAGAGGAGGATAGCTAGACTTGTGCAAGTAAACAGACAGACCACATTTTCGCCAATCACATCAGAATTCAACCTTGGTGTGGAGAAAAGCATATCGCAATATATAACTAGGCGCACCTTATCTTTTGCCGTTGTTATCAGAGAAGAACAAGAGAGCATGCCTTCTGTGGGCACAACAGCACCAGCACAGGACCATTGAAGACTGGAAAAAGGTTGCTTGGTCTGACGAGTTTAAGTTCCTCATGCGTGATGTTGATGGCAGGCTCTGAATTTGGCAAAAACAGCATGAATCCATGGATCCGTCGTGTCTGATGAAAAAAACAGGAGGAAATTCATACCCCTTGGATTCAGGATAAGAAACACCCCTACATAGGGAGGAATAACCCCAGCTTCTACACCAAATGGTGTAACATTTTAAATAAATGTTCGCTGGACTGGTGCTCTTGGTGGTGGAGGAGGTGACCAGACTTTTGGAATTAAACAAAATTGAAGTAAAACAATGAGGATTTACATCTGGGAAAATTAGAAGCTGAGAGAGAAAATAACTGGATCAGTAAGATGCAGGATGAAGTAGAAAAATATAAAAACGAGTTCATTGTATTTAAGAACACAAAATTGGAAGGTGTCACGAATGACTATAAGAACAAAAGTGTTTATAGATGGCAACTGAGCCCAGAGGAACGCATGCAGTATCGCACCAACAGACCATGGAAACTGACCATGGAGACAAAGATACTACAAGAACAGACCAATGGGCACTGTTGATAGCTCGGGGAATAGCTTGGAATGCAAATATGCCCTTATCCTCACAAGCTATTAATGTGGGTAGTATAAGTTACTTGTTCAAAAAACGAGGGAGGAAGACGATCCATACCAGGAGGGGGGTATATAAACAGGCCCCCAAGAGCACTTAGGAGGGGGAGCAGGATGAGAACTTAATTATCAATCTGAGTGAACATGTCCTAACTAAGGCCTAGATTTGGAGTTCGGCGGTAAAAGGGCTGTTAACGCTCCGCGGGTTTTTTTCTGGCCGCACCATAAATTTAACTCTGGTATCGAGAGTTCAAACAAATGCTGCGTTAGGCTCCAAAAAAGGAGCGTAGAGCATATTTACCGCAAATGCAACTCTCGATACCAGAGTTGCTTACGGACGCGGCCGGCATCAAAAACGTGCTCGTGCACGATTCTCCCATAGGAAACAATGGGGCAGTTTGAGCTGAAAAAAAACCTAACACCTGCAAAAAAGCAGCGTTCAGCTCTTAACGCAGCCCCATTGTTTCCTATGGGGAAACACTTCCTACGTCTGCACCTAACACTCTAACATGTACCCCGAGTCTAAACACCCCTAACCTTACACTTATTAACCCCTAATCTGCCGCCCCCGCTATCGCTGACCCCTGCATTACACTTTTAACCCCTAATCTGCCGCTCCGTAAACCGCCGCAACCTACGTTATCCCTATGTACCCCTAATCTGCTGCCCTAACATCGCCGACCCCTATGTTATATTTATTAACCCCTAATCTGCCCCCCACAACGTCGCCGACACCTGCCTACACTTATTAACCCCTAATCTGCCGAGCGGACCTGAGCGCTACTATAATAAAGTTATTAACCCCTAATCCGCCTCACTAACCCTATCATAAATAGTATTAACCCCTAATCTGCCCTCCCTAACATCGCCGACACCTACCTTCAATTATTAACCCCTAATCTGCCGACCGGAGCTCACCGCTATTCTAATAAATGTATTAACCCCTAAAGCTAAGTCTAACCCTAACACTAACACCCCCCTAAGTTAAATATAATTTTTATCTAACGAAATAAATTAACTCTTATTAAATAAATGATTCCTATTTAAAGCTAAATACTTACCTGTAAAATAAATCCTAATATAGCTACAATATAAATTATAATTATATTATAGCTATTTTAGGATTAATATTTATTTTACAGGCAACTTTGTAATTATTTTAACCAGGTACAATAGCTATTAAATAGTTAAGAACTATTTAATAGTTACCTAGTTAAAATAATAACAAATTTACCTGTAAAATAAATCCTAACCTAAGATATAATTAAACCTAACACTACCCTATCAATTAAATAATTAAATAAACTACCTACAATTACCTACAATTAACCTAACACTACACTATCAATAAATTAATTAAACACAATTGCTACAAATAAATACAATTAAATAAACTATCTAAAGTACAAAAAATAAAAAAGAACTAAGTTACAGAAAATAATAAAATATTTACAAACATAAGAAAAATATTACAACAATTTTAAACTAATTACACCTACTCTAAGCCCCCTAATAAAATAACAAAGCCCCCCAAAATAAAAAATTCCCTACCCTATTCTAAAATACAAATATTACAAGCTCTTTTACCTTACCAGCCCTGAACAGGGCCCTTTGCGGGGCATGCCCCAAGAATTTCAGCTCTTTTGCCTGTAAAAAAAAACATACAATACCCCCCCCCCCAACATTACAACCCACCACCCACATACCCCTAATCTAACCCAAACCCCCCTTAAATAAACCTAACACTAATCCCCTGAAGATCTTCCTACCTTGTCTTCACCATACCAGGTTCACCGATCCGTCCTGGCTCCAAGATCTTCATCCAACCCAAGCGGGGGTTGGCGATCCATAATCCGGTGCTCCAAAGTCTTCCTCCTATCCGGCAAGAAGAGGACATCCGGACCGGCAAACATCTTCTCCAAGCGGCATCTTCTATCTTCTTCCATCCGATGACGACCGGCTCCATCTTGAAGACCTCCAGCGCGGATCCATCCTCTTCTTCCGACGACTAGACGACGAATGACGGTTCCTTTAAGGGACGTCATCCAAGATGGCGTCCCTCGAATTCCGATTGGCTGATAGGATTCTATCAGCCAATCGGAATTAAGGTAGGAATTTTCTGATTGGCTGATGGAATCAGCCAATCAGAATATAGTTCAATCCGATTGGCTGATCCAATCAGCCAATCAGATTGAGCTCGCATTCTATTGGCTGTTCCGATCAGCCAATAGAATGCGAGCTCAATCTGATTGGCTGATTGGATCAGCCAATCGGATTGAACTATATTCTGATTGGCTGATTCCATCAGCCAATCAGAAAATTCCTACCTTAATTCCGATTGGCTGATAGAATCCTATCAGCCAATCGGAATTCGAGGGACGCCATCTTGGATGACGTCCCTTAAAGGAACCGTCATTCGTCGTCTAGTCGTCGGAAGAAGAGGATGGATCCGCGCTGGAGGTCTTCAAGATGGAGCCGGTCGTCATCGGATGGAAGAAGATAGAAGATGCCGCTTGGAGAAGATGTTTGCCGGTCCGGATGTCCTCTTCTTGCCGGATAGGAGGAAGACTTTGGAGCACCGGATTATGGATCGCCAACCCCCGCTTGGGTTGGATGAAGATCTTGGAGCCAGGACGGATCGGTGAACCTGGTATGGTGAAGACAAGGTAGGAAGATCTTCAGGGGATTAGTGTTAGGTTTATTTAAGGGGGGTTTGGGTTAGATTAGGGGTATGTGGGTGGTGGGTTGTAATGTTGGGGGGGGGGGTATTGTATGTTTTTTTTTACAGGCAAAAGAGCTGAAATTCTTGGGGCATGCCCCGCAAAGGGCCCTGTTCAGGGCTGGTAAGGTAAAAGAGCTTGTAATATTTGTATTTTAGAATAGGGTAGGGAATTTTTTATTTTGGGGGGCTTTGTTATTTTATTAGGGGGCTTAGAGTAGGTGTAATTAGTTTAAAATTGTTGTAATATTTTTCTTATGTTTGTAAATATTTTATTATTTTCTGTAACTTAGTTCTTTTTTATTTTTTGTACTTTAGATAGTTTATTTAATTGTATTTATTTGTAGCAATTGTGTTTAATTAATTTATTGATAGTGTAGTGTTAGGTTAATTGTAGGTAATTGTAGGTAGTTTATTTAATTATTTTATTGATAGGGTAGTGTTAGGTTTAATTATATTTTAGGTTAGGATTTATTTTACAGGTAAATTTGTTATTATTTTAACTAGGTAACTATTAAATAGTTCTTAACTATTTAATAGCTATTGTACCTGGTTAAAATAATTACAAAGTTGCCTGTAAAATAAATATTAATCCTAAAATAGCTATAATATAATTATAATTTATATTGTAGCTATATTAGGATGTATTTTACAGGTAAGTATTTAGCTTTAAATAGGAATTATTTATTTAATAAGAGTTAATTTATTTCGTTAGATAAAAATTATATTTAACTTAGGGGGGTGTTAGTGTTAGGGTTAGACTTAGCTTTAGGGGTTAATACATTTATTAGAATAGCGGTGAGCTCCGGTCGGCAGATTAGGGGTTAATAATTGAAGGTAGGTGTCGGCGATGTTAGGGAGGGCAGATTAGGGGTTAATACTATTTATGATAGGGTTAGTGAGGCGGATTAGGGGTTAATAACTTTATTATAGTAGCGCTCAGGTCCGCTCGGCAGATTAGGGGTTAATAAGTGTAGGTAGGTGTCGGCGACGTTGAGGGGGGCAGATTAGGGGTTAATAAATATAACATAGGGGTCGGCGATGTTAGGGGTAGCAGATTAGGGGTACATAGGGATAACGTAGGTGGCGGCGATTTGCGGTCGGAAGATTAGGGGTTAATTATTTTAAGTAGCTTGCGGCGACGTTGTGGGGGGCAAGTTAGGGGTTAATAGATATAATACAGGGGTCGGCGGTGTTAGGGGCAGCAGATTAGGGGTACATAAGTATAACGTAGGTGGCGGTCGGCAGATTAGGGGTTAAAAATTTTAATCGAGTGGCGGCGATGTGGGGGGACCTCGGTTTAGGGGTACATAGGTAGTTTATGGGTGTTAGTGTACTTTAGGGTACAGTAGTTAAGAGCTTTATAAACCGGCGTTAGCCAGAAAGCTCTTAACTCCTGCTATTTTCAGGCGGCTGGAATCTTGTCGTTAGAGCTCTAACGCTCACTGCAGAAACGACTCTAAATACCGGCGTTAGGAAGATCCCATTGAAAAGATAGGCTACGCAAATGGCGTAGGGGGATCTGCGGTATGGAAAAGTCGCGGCTGAAAAGTGAGCGTTAGACCCTTTAATCACTGACTCCAAATACCAGCGGGCGGCCAAAACCAGCGTCTAGGAGCCTCTAACGCTGGTTTTGACGGCTACCGCCGAACTCTAAATCTAGGCCTAAAGATGAAATGATGGTTTTAAACAAAGGACTATCATTTATACCAACTACAAAACCAGATGATTTTGATCTATATATTGACATCCAGAAATTCACCAGAAACCTAAGACTCAAGGAATTCTTCCAAGAAGGGGAACAGAGAGGAGAATGCAAAACATTCAGAGAAAAAAAGTACCTTTGACCCCCAAAGTATATTTTCACGTCTAATGCTCCAGGAAGCTTAAGATACAAACAGAAGTATTGAAGGCTACAGGAATAATCTCTCCAAAGGTGAAAAGAAGTCGCTAAAAAGCCTACAGAATGACAACGGTATTTTCCTTAGAGAGGCGGACAAGGAGGGTGCGATTATTCTGCTAAACTACAAAGATTACCGAGAGGAGGTATGAGACAGCTAGGAGACCATACCACTTACAAATTGTTGAGAGGTGACCCCACTACGACTTTCATAAGACAGCTGGACAACCTGATTCAAGGGATGGAAGAGTGTGGCTATATCGATAAGGACCCAAGGGCCCATATGACGACACAATTCACCAGAATACCTGTTCTATATATGCTACCAAATGTGCACAAGAGTCTGGAAGCTCCACGCGGCAGACCTATTGTCTCGGCCATAGGCTCGTTGTTGCAACCTATTGCTACATATATAAACAGTATACTTCAGTCAATGGTATGCAACATTGAATCGTTCCTACTAGACTCCACAAACATGATCCAATTGCTACTACAACAACCAGAAATGCATGAAGGTATTATACTGTTGACCTTGGATGTTACATCCCTCTACACTGTAATTCCCCATGATAAGGGGATAGCAGCAGTAAGGAAGCAGTTGACCAGATATCCTTACATAGGACCACCGACAGAAGTCTTGATAGAACTCTTGAGGGCCTGTTTGGAACTGAATTACTTCCGATTCGAAAGGGAGTACTACTTACAGATTGCTGGGACAGCTATGGGGTCCAATGTGGCCCCAGCCTAGGCCAATCTATTCAAGGCTGAACTGGAGACCAAGGGAACAGATCTATTCCAGGATAGCAGAATCATACTGTTTAAAGGTACATTGATGACCTGGATTGTTTAAGTATTTCCTATACGTGTTCTTCACCTGATTGTCTTTTGTTCTTTTTCTTCCATTTACATAGGAAATGTTTAATTTCACCCCTAAATACCGACTTTGCCGTTTCCCAGAAAACTTCTGGCTTATCTGCATACGAGGCATTAAACTCATAAAATTCTTTCCATCTTTCCTGTAACCAATTCTTAAATTTGAGGTTATTTACTAAATACTGTGGAAAGAAGAATCACAACTTGTTTTGTCCTTGCAAGCAGATCGCATTAACCTCCACTATAATAATGGCGTGATCCGAGATAATAATCTCCCCAATATCTGACTTGATCTCTAAACCCAACATATTATTTGATATTAAGAAATAATCAATTTGAGAAAAGGACTTAAAACGTCTTGGATTTGCATATACTCCTTGCTATCTGGGTGTTGTAATCTCCAAATATCTTTTATTGATAGTTTATAGCAGAAATTTTGTAATACCTTAGTTTCCTTGTTATACCTAGATATTTGGGAAGAGTTTGACCTATCTAAAGCAGGAGCGAACGCCATATTCAAATCTCCGGCCAAGACAATATTTCTCTCAATAAATGGAAATAACTTCAGACTTAACGTCTCCCAAAATCCTCTGTCCAAGGAGTTTGGGCCATATTTATTACATAAAATAAATTGACATTTGTTAATCAATATTTCTAATATTTGAAATCTTCCTTCTATAGCCAATTCCTGTGATATAATTTGACAAGGAAGTTGCTTATTAATCAATATGGCAACTCCTATTTTCCTTTTGTCATATGTTGTTGCAAAAATTTCACCAACCCACTTGGATTTTAATTTAGATAATTTGTGAGGTTTAAGATGTGTCTCTTGAATAAATGCAATATCAGGCTTATGTTTCCCTATCTCCTTTATAATAAGTCTCCTCTTAATTGGGGATGAGATACCCCAAACATTCCAGGAGACTAATTTTAATTTGTCTGTCATTTAAAACAGAGGCAAAAGATCCCCCCCCCCAAAAAAAAGTAAGAATAAAACAAAAGAAAAAAACACTATGTACAAGAAAAACGTCATCCCCCCCTATACTCCCAGGCGCCGATCGAATCTCAGGCATAGCCTAACAATCTGGGGCCCCTGAATATAATGGTGCATTTTAAAAGTTCTATTGTGTGTTTGGCACAAAATTCCTGAGCTTACGCCCTATTGTTTAATGTTATTAGATTGCTGTCTTTTTCAAGAGTAATTTTAGCTGGATATAACAATCTTGCATTAAAATTTGCCTTAATCAGTCTGGAGCAGAAGGGTGACATTTCTCTCCTTTTAGACGTTTCTGCAGAAAAATCTTGAAAAATTAAAAAATTTTGCTGACCAATCAGTAGAATGTTACTTTTGTGGTAATGTCTAAGAATATTATTCTTATCCTGGAAGTGCCATCAGGGTTACTTCGAATTCGGCCAACTCTATGAGCTCTTTCTATCTGTACTGGTGGACCATCTATGGTTAATCCAAGTAATTGGGGTAGCTTGGAAGAGGCAAAGGACAGTAAATCCTGAAATTCCGTTGTTTCTGGGAGACCCACAACCCTTAGGTTGTTGCGGCGGGCCCTGTCCTCTAACTCTTCCAATCTTGTTTGTAGTTAAGTAATTTGACTGCTATGTGTTGAAATAGAGTGCTCTTGTATATTAGTTCGGTCCTCTATGTCCGATACCCTTGACTCAACCTCCGCCATTCTTGTTGCGAATTGCCTCACCTCGCACGAGAGGCTCGCAATATCCTGTTTGAGTAGTTCAAATTGGGGCATAAATAATTCAGCAATCTGTTGTAGTAGCTTTGTATTGTCTAAAGTATCAACTGAAGAGTCATTAGTACTCTCTGTACTAGTATCAACCTGTTTAGGTTTTTTCTCTTTGCGTTTAGGCGCCATTATTGGCAAATTAGATTTAGAATGTAATACAAACTTTTCCATATGGAAAGAAAACAATCACATTAAGGGTGTAAGTGTGAATAGAGCGGGTGTAATATTTGTTGTTCGTAACAATAGTAGTGTAAGAGAAAGGAGAAAAAGAGAAAAAAAAAGGAAGAAACCACGACTGGTTACACAAAAAAAAAGTGAACAGAGGAAACCTATGTTTCCAAACTTGCATACATAGTACTATGTGAGCGACAAATAAAACTTGTGCATGTGTAGCACGATACCAGCATAAACAAAACAAGTGAAAATCAACAATAACATTAAGTGAAAAAATAAATAACAAGTCTTTCCCAGAGCGTTATGACTCTCTATAGTGAAGCACAGGGATTAAGTTCTGAGCTATCTACAAAGCTACTCAAGTTAATAAGTACTAAATGGCTTAACTTGATAAATTCACAAAGGGCCGAACCAAGCCTTAATATCTAGGTTGAGTTTACAGGGGCTGTTCGTAACTATCTTTATAACAATTACCACTTTACACTGATCCAAGTTGCAAGATACTATGGCACTATTTAAACTGTGTCATTCACAATATAGCTTACTCTAGTTTTGCAGGATAGCAGAAATAATAAGATAAAGTCTCCTAAATAACTAAACTTAATAAGTTCACATGAGCCAGTGCCTAACCTTAATATCTAGGTTATACTTGCAAGGGTTATTGACCGCTATCTTTGCAGTTAGCATTCCTTTAAGTTCTTTTCCTTCACAATATAGCTTGCTCTTGTTTTACAGGGTAGCAGAGATAATAGGATAAAGACCCTACTGCCACAGGAAAGATAATAAAAATATGAGCCACAACCCAACTGAAATGCTTAAATAATCGCTATCTTATTTACATAAAAAGCACCATCTATTGGGCGTCAGGGTTTATTACATAATGTATTAATTAACACCTATCTACTAATGTCCATATATTTGGTAGCTTTTTCTGAGCTGTGTTTTACGCTGGTAGACAGTTCCAATTCATCTCCTGCTCGTAAGAGCAGTACCTCTGGCCTCCTATAAGAACTTCAGTCTTACATGAGCAGCTGAAAGATTGTATATAAGCAGAGATTTTTTAAGTCTGTTTGCACAGTCTGTTTCTTAGAATATAGTCTGGCTATGGGGACTAAAAGACACAATTAGTCACTTCACCTACCTCAGGGTAGAGTAAATCCTGACCTTTATTCAGTGTTTCCACAGCAAATCCTCTGGAGACCAAGGGCACAGATCTATTCCAGGATAGCAGAGTCATACTTATTAATGGTACATTGATGACATGTTCCTAATATGGCACGGAACAGAGGAGGTTCTACAACAATGGTTCGAGGAGCTCAATAATGTACACCCCACGGTCAAATTGAAGTTGACACATGATAAAGGGACGGTAGATTTCCTAGACTTGTGAATATTCAAGCAAGAAAAAAAGGCTACTAGCCACACTGTACAGCAAATCTACGGACAAGAACTCACTGCTTCATTCAGCAAGTTGCCACCCCCCAGCTTGAAGCACTGCCCATCTCTCAATTTAAAAGAACTGTCAGAAACAATACAGATGCTGATCTAAAAAACAAACAGCTACGAGAAATTAAAAGAAAATTTGCCATGAGGGGCTACCAGAGGAGACTACTACAGGATTACAAAGAAAAACAGCACACCTAACACAAGAAGAATCATTGAAACCGTCTGTGAGAAAAAAGGATAACAGAATGACTTTCACCACAATGTTTACCTTGGGCAAAAGGGAGATCATTGATACTATGAGGGATAATTGGTCATTACTAGTATCTGACAAAGACCTACCTCTGGGAAACACTGATCCACCCAGAGTGGGTTATCAAAGGGCACTCGATAATTAAGACCAACCCAAGAAAGGAAACATGGCTTCAGAAAAAACCTGGTTGTTACAGATGCACCACATGTGGAGGCCTTACAACAGGCAAGAGCTTCAGCAAAATTCCCCATTAAACATAGGGTCACTTACACAACAAAGTATGTTGTATATCTACTACATTGCATATGTGGGCTTTTTTATGTCGGCAAGACTGTAGATGACCTCAGGACCAGAATGGCGAATTACCGCTCTGCTATTAGGACAGCAATCCAAAAGGGGACATCTGAGCAAACAGGCGCGAGGCACTTTGCACATGCAAAACACAGTGTTAAGGACTTGAAGTATATAAAAATAGACCATGTACCTCCCCTATCATGAGGAGGTAACAGGGCTAAGCTGCTGCTGCAGCGAGAAGCCAGATTGATCCACACCCTAGAGACCATGGCACCACAAAATTGTATTCAATTTTAAGTTCTTTGTGGATAGCCATACTTGATCCCCAACCTTGTAGCTGGGTGGAGCATGTTTGCGTATGTCATAGTAATGTTTATGCTGGAGCTGGGCTACTTTGATATTCAAACGTAGAATATTTAAGCCATCCTGAATAGTAGTCAATGTATCAGTAACAGCTGGACAGTTGGAGGAGGAGGGAGAAAGAAATTGGAAAGTTGGGTGAAATCCATAGTTGGCATAGAATGGGGTTCTTAGTCATCAAACTGGTGTTGCTGTTGAAGGTGAATTCTGCTAGTGGTAAAAGGTTTAGCCAGAGTCGTGAAACAGCAAAGATATTGCTGCAACCACTGGTTTGTTCTTTCCGATAAACCATTGGTTTGTGGGTGATAAGCACTGCTGAATTTCATTTCGACAGAAAGGGTTTTGCATAATTCTCTACAGAAGTTGAAAGTAAACTGTACTCCTCTATCAGTTGAGAGACTGGTAGGTAGGCCATTTAGTCTGACAATGTTGTTTATTAACAACTCAGCTGCCTTAGGGGCAGATGGAGTCCCTTTTGTAGGGATGAAGTGTGCCATCTTGGTTAGTTGATCGACAACCACCAAAATGTTATCATGTTGCTGTGAAAGAGGGAGTTCAACTATAAAATCCATAGAAAGGAATTGCCAAGGATTTTCAGGAACAGGTAATGATGTGAGTAATCCATAGGGAGGTCTTCTCTCAGATTTGCAGCGAGTACAAGTGGTGACAAAATCTATGGTAGACTGTTGCATCTTAGGCCACGAAAAATGTTGTTGTAATAGTTCTAGGGTCTTCTGTATACCTGGGTGCCCCGTCAGGAGTGTGTCATGAACATGTTTTAAAACAAAGGTTCGTAAAAAAACAGGGTATATATTATTTCTCTTCTTTATATAGAAGTCCATTGCTCTCTGTATGTAACAGATGATAAGAAATTGAAACATCCTTTAGTAGAGCTGACTTTACTTTAAAACTAAAGTCGTCAAGGATACCAATTAAACACTCAGGAGGTATAATGGTACTGGGAGCTTGTGGTGCAAGTGATGGGAACATCCTGGAAAGAGAATCTGCTTTTCCATTCCTTGATCTGGGTCGGTAGACAATAGTGTAATTGAATCTTTCAAAAATATAGACTCCAACGTACTTGTCTGGCGGATAGAGTTTTATTGGTTTTCAGATATTCCAAATTTTGATGATCAGAATAAATGAAAGGTAGTGACGTTGCTTCCAATAAATGTCTCCAAGTTTCAAAAGCTTGGAGATTTTAAAAGCCGAAAATGCGCAATTGTTAAATTATTCTCACCTCTTGAAAAAGCCCGACCGCAGATCGGGGGAAACGCGTTTAGGATTTTACAGACAGCCGATACCTCTGTGTTCCGGGTCTCACGTTACCTGTAGAAGGCAGTCCGGATGCCAAACAGGTTTTGAAGCCGGTGTTCCGTATTCCATCATCAGATTGTGTCAACAACCAAACCAGAGATGCTATTACAGTATCGTCTGTTTTACTTGCTTGTTTTCATACACATCTAGTAAGTGCAACAGTGTGTGGTTGCATGTGCACCTATGTAATAAAAAATCTTCACTTGAATAATACTTGTGTGCGCTCCTTTCATCTTTTTGTTTTCTATATGTATGATTCAACGAGTCAAACAAGGGATTACCTGGCTTGACAGGAGCAGCACCGGAGACAGCCTGCGTTGAACGGAAGCAGAATAGGAGGCTGTATCAAACCAAAGCTGTGATATAATATAATACATGGACATAAGGACATACTTCTACGCATCAGATTAAGATTGAATATTTCAAAGCAAAGCGCCCCTTATTGGATTTAAAATAAGGTACTGTGATCTACACGCTTGTTTGGAACTTTAATTGTATAAGGAATTCACTTCCTTCACTTTATAATAGCTCAAAGTACCAAGATTGGGTCGAGAACATATTGACACATCTGTACCCGCATGAGACTGGTTTATCAATACTGTGTGTGTATTTTTTTTTTTTTCTCGTTGCTATCTTTAATTATATACATAGTGGTGTGAATTATATATATAGTGGTGTGAATTATATACATAGTGGTGTGAATTCCATACACATGGTATATTACTATATTAAATATATACAGGAGTGATACGATATATATATATATATATATATATATATATATATAGTTTATTATTAGTTAAGGATCTCAGTATAAATTAGAATTGTCACCTATAGTAGATATATTGAGTTCAGGTCAAGCGCAATTTCATTTCACTTAGTATTCTGAAAGCTTCAAGTTTCAAAAGCTACTTTTATAGCTAAAAGTTCCTTTTCACCAACTGGGTAGTGAGTCTCGGCTAAAGTAAGTACCCTGGAGTGGTAAGTGACAGGATGTATAGGATCATTCAATGATTTTCTTTGGGAAATAACTGCTCCAAGGGCAAAGTCTGAGGCATCAACTTCCAAAATATATTGTAAAGATGGATCAGGCATTTGGAGGATGGGTTTCATAGTGAATCTCTCTTTAAGATGGTTGAAAGCTAGTTGGGCTTCTGTATTTCATACAAATTTTGAATTTGTTCCAGTGAGAGTAGTGAGTGGTTTTACAATCGCTGTATAATTTTTAATACATTTTCTATAGAAGTTTACAAAGCCTAGAAACTTTTGTAAAGCTTTCTTATTCTGAGGTACAGGACAGTTTAGAATAGTTTAAATTTTTTGCATCTTCCATCTGTATTCCACCAGGAGTTATGTGGTAACCCAAAAAACAGATAAAGTTCTCCAATTTCGCATTAAATGATGTGTGTGAAGTCTTGAAAGAACCCAATGTACATGCTTAAGATGTTCTTGAATTGAGGAGGAATAGATCAGAATATCGTCTAGGTATATTACCACGCATACATCCAATAAATCTCAAAAAATATAATTGATAAAAAAACTGAAAAGTAGCTGGTGCATTACACAGGCCGAAAGGCATAACCAAATATTCGTATAAACCATATCTAGTACGAAAAGCAGTCTTCCATTCATCACCCTGCTTTATACGCACAAGGTTATATGCACCTCTGAGATCCAGTTTTGTGAATATGGTAGCCTTTTGTAACCTTTCCACTAATTCAGGTATTAGTGGAAGAGGATAGCGATTTTTTTTATAGTAATTTTATTCAATTGGCAGTAATCAATTATAGGACGCAGTTAGTTGTCTTTATTACGTACAAAAAACATTCCAGCAGCAGCTGGAGACGTAGAGGGTCTGATGAATCCTTTTTAAAGATTCTCTTTAATGTAGTTCTTAAGATGGAGTAGTTCTGGTTCAGAAAGTGGGTAAATATGTCCAAATGGTACTGTGGCTCCAGGTAAAAGATCAATTGGACAATCATAGGGTTTGTGTGGTGGTAAAGTCTCTGCTTCTTTTTTGCTGAATACATCTTGGAATTCATTATACTGAGGTGGAATAGCTGAAGTACTGAGCTGTGATAGTATATTGTAATGAAAACACGTGTTAGAATAGTACTTCGATTTAAATTCCAGATGCATATCACTCCAAGAAATAGGTGAATGTAATTGCAACCACGGAATACCCAAAACAATTGGCAATAATGGTGAGGGTATAACCTCAAAAGAAGCTAATTCAGTATGTCCTTCATTTGTAGAGATTTGTATAGGTATAGTATGGTGAGTAATAGGTCCTGAAGTAATAAGGGTTCCATCTATGACTCTTACCGTAATGGGGGTACGTTTTTCTATACAAGGTATTTTATTCTCTAGGACCAAAGAGGAGTCAATGAAGTTACCGCAAGCACCAGAGTTTATAATAGCATCAGCTTGTAGGTGAAATTGGTCCCACTGTAGAGTTACAGTTAATATACAATAAGATTAGAAGATGATTTAATTTGAAGAGCTAAACAAGGATATACCTTACCAGAAGCAGGTTTCTTTAAGGAAGGGTAATTTTTCACAGCATGATCTTTACCAGCGCAATATAAACATAAGTTTAAAGTTCTTCTATTTTTCTCTTGTTGACTTAAAGGTCCCCTTAAGAACTCTATTTCCATAGGTTCAGAGAGGGTGTTAGAATTGGTAGCAACAGAGATGGTACTAAGAGATTTCTTAAATGGAATTTCAGGTTGAGCACGCTCTGCTCTTCTTTCTCTTAACCTTCTGTCTATAGGTATACTAAGCTTCATTAATAGTTCCAATGTAGCAGGTAACTCTATCCATTATAGATCATCTTTTAGAGCTTCAATCCTAGGCAAAATTATTTCTGAGACTATCATTCCACTGAGAATCTAATGACCACCTTTTAAACTCTACTCTAAAGTCTTCAACAGGTCTTTTCCCTTGTCGGATTCTCCTTAATGCAGTTTCTACAGTAAGCTGGGAGTTAGTGTCAGCATAAAGAGAAGATATAGTGGAAAAGAGCTGATCAAGATAATTCAGTATGGGAAGTCTCTAGAAAAGTATTAGCCTAAATTCTAGGTTCTCCACGGAGATAGGAAATAACAGTACATACTTTAATTCTGTCAGAATTAGAAGTCTTTGGTTTCAAAGTAAACATTAAATAGCATGCATTTTTTAATTCCATGTAAAGGGATCTATCACCCAAAACATTTTTAGAAAGACTGACCATTGCTATGACAGCCTTTAAATTTTTGTTTTTATTTTGTAAGTCCTGAAAACCCTGAGAGAGAAAATCAATTATTTGAGACATATTCAATATATGAGAGACCATCTCAGCTGGCTCCATTCTTGGGCTCGGTTATTCTGTCACACTCTAGCTTTGAATTATGGTTGCAGAACACAACTGCTGAGATTGTTATTATATAACATATATATTTATGCATATATGTAGTTTTTGTAAGCAGAGATTTAGAGAAAGGAATATATAGTTGTAGATACATTCTATGTAGAAACCTCTGCTGAGTTAATATACATCAAAGGTGAAATAAGGCAAAAACAACTTAAGATGTTATGCACAAAACAAATAAGAATAAGAGGTAAGGTTAAGTATTGACAGAGAAGGATAAATGCCCTAAGTGGTGAACAGTAATATTGCAGGATTTAGGAACAGAGTTTGCTAGGAGAGAGCTGATTACTAATTGTTTTAGCAGCTACACAGCACAGATGTTGCAATGCTTGTATGTCAATATAGCAATTGCAGGATATGTTTACAAACAGGCAAATGAGAGAGACACAATCCAGAGTAAACAAGTAATGATATTACCTTGAGAGTTTGTACAAACACTTTGGAGAACAAGTAGTACTTGCACAGAGATACTTGCAGCATGCAAATTACATTTGAAGCTTGTG
This sequence comes from Bombina bombina, assembly GCF_027579735.1. Classification (NCBI taxonomy): domain Eukaryota; kingdom Metazoa; phylum Chordata; class Amphibia; order Anura; family Bombinatoridae; genus Bombina; species Bombina bombina. Next base: position 244,865,218 of record NC_069500.1, read on the forward strand.
GAGAGGAATCAGTCACATAGACTCAGAGAGATCCAGAAGGTGTGACAGAGAGCTTGTCAATAACCAAGCAATGAGGAATGGTGCAGCTGCTATTTATTGATTGGAGAGGTGGTGGTGGTGTGCAAAAGATAAGATGAATCCAGGTTAAAGGGGCAGAGCAAATTATAAGACAATTACCATGTTCATTTCCCCTTTTAATACAAAATTCCCCATTCTATATAGTGCTGGACCTCAGAATCCAATGTGAGCTATGTAGTTTGATTATAACATGAATCTGAGCCATAGCCTTTACCTAGTAACCATAGACATGTTTTACCTGGGGTGCTGACAGCTAGATAACGATAACTTCTAATATGCACCTCTTTGAGCTGCTAATAAGCGTTGCTGATATTATGCCCCTTCTGATAAATTGTACTGCCTATTTCGTTTTTAGTTTTTCTGCCATATTTTAACATGCTGTTTCTTTGTATTGGGTCACAGGCGTTGCTGGCTAGCGTCCGGTTACCATGACAACAGTGAGTAGGCAACTTGAGTCACGTGATCATGGCCACTTCCGGTTATGCCGTCAGCAATGGGGTGGGTGTTTTAAGAAGGGTGAGTAAATTGTTCACTATTGTATATCTGTTTGAAAACGGGGGTGATATATATATATATATATATATATATATACAGACACATACTGTGTGTACATATATATATATATATATATATGTACACATATTTAGACATGTATATGTATGTATGTCTATATTAAAGCCTTTGCAGTCCTGAGACCTCAAATCTTTGGGCCCTTATAACTTTTTAAGGCAATTTTTTTAAAATAATTTTTATTAGATAGTGTTATTAGTGTAAATGTACTTTTAAAAGTATTTTTGATGTGTTTTGTGACACTTTTTTTGACTGGCGTAACAGTTAACCAGCTCTGAAGTCACGTAAATCGCGATTGCGCTCACCTGTTCGCATTTACTTTCAAACGGCTGCAAAAACATGATATCGCTTGCATGCAAACAATAGTGCTCCACTCGTAATCTAGCCCTATGTGTTTAATACTAATTTTAGAATTCCCATTCTTGTATCTTAAACAATTGGTTTGAGGCTTCTTAAAGGGACAGTAAATACCTTGAGATTTTAATATAAATTGTATAGTTATGTGCAAAACAACTTTGCAGAACATGTTCATAATTTATTTTGCCCTCTTTCCATGTAATTTAACTCTGATTTTCTATTTCTTATTGCTGGAAATGCACGCTGCTACTTATAAAGGCTAACCATTCTACAAACATTTATCTCATTTGTTTTAGAGGATAACAATTAAAATTCAAAGTTCTTTAAACTAACATATTGACCATAGCTATCCTTGTTGTCTGCAGACTCAAGCCCTGATTGGCTCCCCCAAATAAGGCAAGTGTTGGGTGGCGTTTGACTGTTAAAGAAATGTTAATTTGTTTTAAAAATGTTTAGATGTGGCTGATATGTTATTCTATAGGAAGACAACTGAAATGTGTTGTAACTACAAGATGTTTACTGTCCCTATAAAACAATAAAAAGATGGATTTTTTTTTCCAATAAAGTTTATTAAAATGGTGAAAAAATTACATTCACATAATAGAAAATTACTGTCTTATACAACTACATAGAACTTCAATACCATAGAACTTTTTTAACAACTAAAGCAAGGATATTGTATTTACCAGTCTAATTTATTTACCATATCATCCTATACAGCATCATATTCTAAACACTAGCCTAATACAACAAGAAATTCCTTCTAGCTTCCTGTCAGATCAGTATTTTTAAGGAACAGATAAATATGACATAAAGAAGCATTTTCCCCAAAGATGTTTCTTCCTTTCCATGTAGATGGTATTAACATCATATGCAGTCCCTATAGAATACAAGTGAAATAGTTTTCACTCACAATAAATAATAAATTGCAGGGTCTTAATTACTGCATCTCATCCTTGTCACCACTTTTTGTATGTAAAACATATGTGCAATATTAATGAATTTATGGATACTGGCAACTGCATTAGGAAGCTTGGATTTCTTTTTTACTAGAGAACTACAAAAGCAAAATTGAATAAAATAAACTAGAAAGGAATAAACAGCTACCCAGTGCTGCCATCTATTGGTCAGCTAGAATATTTACAACACATTAATAACTAAAGGCAGACTAACTAACTCACTCCTGATATTACTGATTTTCATATAATAAAACCCTATTGATATTGTATACAATCACTGATGCATGGCTGCTCCTCACAAAATCCTTATTTCTTACATTGAGCACCAGTAGGCAGTACAGCCATGTAGAACTCATACCATCCACTTCATTGCCACTTGTGCACATGCCTTGCACTGACAGGATGCATGGAGATTATGTGTGTAAAGAAGGGCTGCACACAAGTACTTTACATTTATAAGCTCTATGCAGCTTTTGGTGCTGGGAATGTGCACCCGTGGTGTTGCTTTTTATTGCTTGTACTAATACTGATACTTAAAGGGATAGGAAATCCCCCCAAAATTAATTTTTTTAAAACATCATATTTTGTTGTTGTTATGAGATTCTTTTTCAGGATATGATGTTATCATATATCACTTTTCAGCAAGGAAATGACTGACACAGGTTTTCTGCAATCTTATGATAACAATAATGGTTTAATTCTGCAACAAACCACTGTTCATGCTTATAACACTCTATGCAATTGCAATACTTATACAATGATCTATACAGCTTTCAGTTACAGTTTAGTTGCCTGTGCAACGACTGATAACAATCTTATGTTATATTACCACTAAAACAATTCTAGCTAGTTTCAAACAAACAAATAATACATCACAGTGATCTCGGGTTGCATCATCCTATCCTGCCGCTTCTGGGGCGCAATGGGTGGGGACATCTGGGCAATCTTGGATCAGGAGAAAAAAAGGCGATCAATGGGAAAAACAACACTGAAGATGCGTCCATCCACAGGTCTCAAAAATACACCCAAAAATACACTGACAAATACACTCAAAAATACACTGATCAGATTGCCCACAGGTACCCTTCTTTATACTGTTCACTTACGTAACAGTTTTGGCGCAAATCCACAGATCCTGAGACCACTCCCTTTGAGGTTGGCTGTGACCCAAGGCATCTGGCCAGTCTGCCTTAGCCTCAACCAAGCTTATCAGGGCATGCCCAGGTACTATCTCTGACGTATTCCTAAACTCTAATGCTGTCATCCTTCATGTTTTTCTGCCTAACATTATACATCTGATTACGTGGTCTTAGGCAGTTACTTCTGTCAAATACATCAATAATAGTTTTAACAATCTTTCCATAGATATAATTAATAGCTAAACATCATAATGGCTTTATTACTTAGCCTATTGCAATTAATATTACTTAGCCTATTGCAATTAATAATAATTAATCTTTTAACAATATTACCTAGGCATTAGCCCCTATACCAATGTGTTATCAAGATGTTCCTTAATGTCAGTAAGTGACCCCTGCCAAGGTTACACCCTCGTTCTGTCTGGGTTTTGACTTCTTATCATTAGCATCCATCGGTTGTTTACCACTTGTAGCATGACTTAGTGAAATTCAGTGTCATCTACTCGAAATTAATTAATGTCTTTTACTCTGTTAAAGGCACACTCTCTTAAAGGCAAAGTCCCACAAATTAGTGCAAGTGTCTTATGCTTTCATTCTCTTAAAGGCAAAGTCACGCAAGTTGAAGCAAGTGTCATTTGAGAAATTACTGCAACCACTTTCCTTACATTCCACCCTTTGGTCATGTGACACCTTGCTTGTTTCTAAACACATACCTTAATAATGAACTTATCCACTCAAGTAATATTGTCTTTTGGTTTAAAACATATCCTACCTAATGTATTACAGAAACATCCAAACATTTTTACTATAATGAATATCGCACACAAGCAAGCCAAACTTATTAATAGCCATTTGACTATAGTTTTGCCTAAGCTTCCAAGCCATCCCCCCAGTCCAAAAGTCCAGTCAAAGTCTTTAAGCCATTTGCTAAATGAATCGTCATGTACCTCACGTATGTGCTTTTGCACTTCTTCTATTCTGTGTAGGTCATGTTTGATTCTACCTGCATTGTCTTCTATGTACACACAGCATTGCTGGTGGATTCTCTGGCAAACTCCTCCTTCTGCAGCTAGGAGGTCGTCCAGAGCCATTCTATTCTGTAATGCCACCATCCTAATTTGTTCCTGTTCTAATGCTAAAAGCTTTATTGCATCTCCAGTTACGTTAAAAGCTTCATCTACTAAATCAGCTAGCGTGTTTAATCTAGTGAGGGCTGTAGCAGCCCCATAATGAGGGACAAATGTTGCAAGCAGGCGCATGCCTTCACTAATTTTAACTCCATTGTGTATTTTGTCCAGGTCAAGGTATCTTCGTGTTCTATGCAATATAGGTGGTGGAAGCGTGGTGGTTATGTTAAAAGCAGGGAATATATATCCTAAAAAGCATGGGCCATAATGGGTGCAAGGTATTACCTTTACTGCCCACCTCCCACACAACCAATAATATCCCACTGGCAGTTTAACAAAAGGAGGACATATCCTATTCAGTCGCTTCCTCCCATCCTTAGTCCGTGTGTTACCTGCTAGTGTTTCCCTATTAAGCTGGTACCAGTCTTTAATAAGGTCTCTGGGCTCACCAAACTTAGTCTTCCATTTCTCATGGGCATATGTCAAATATGAGAAGTCATAGAATTTCAGTTTAATGTTGAATACCCCTGTCCTATTTTTAACTAGTCTTCCTATGTTATACATTAACATTATCATGTCGGGTAGCTGGGTTAGGTTATTAGTACTATATATATCTCCATCTAGATTTTGAAACATAATAGCACCTGTAGTCACATTATTAGCTAGATGCAACTTATCCAGCAAGTCATCCCTACCCGGTGTGTTAAGACCTGTAAAATTCCACACAGTCTTATGCCCAATCATATCGGCAAGCATACTCATGGTTAAAGGGACACCTAAATAAGGGTAACCCCTAGTCTGCCCGTGAGGCACAAACCCACACACCCAACATGGTCCCTGAAAATTTGTCACATTAAACACATCTTTGGCAGTTTTTACAAAGGTATTATCAAGTTCCCATGAGGAGGCATGCAGGGAGCCTAAATGGCGCCGTGCATGGTCCCTCTTTCCCTTGTGTCGGTTGTTTAATAATTTACCATCCATTACAGGTCTCCTGATATACATTAACCCCTTAATGACAACTGACGTACCAGGTACGTCCTGCAAAAACTGACAGTTAGTGACAATGGACGTACCTGGTACGTCAGTTGTCTAAGAGAGTGCTGGAAGCGATCGCAAACGCTTCCAGCAGCTCTCAGGGTATTGCAGTGATGCCTTGATATTGAGGCATCCTGCAATACCCTTTAAAAAGCATCCGATGCAGAGAGAGCCACTCTGTGGCCCTCTCTGCACCGGTAGAGATGGTGCCGTTGGTGGGTGGGTGGTCGCTTACAAGGGAGGCGGGTGGGCGGCCCATCGCTCCCGGCATCCGGTTCCTTCAAGTGCTTTGTGCACACCGGATGCTGGGAGCGTGCGGAGAGGGGCCTGCGGGCGCGCGCGCGTGCATGTGTGTGTGCGCGTGCAGCAACCACTGCCACCAATGACTAATGAGAAGAGAGAGGGGGGCAGAAAAGTTTTTTTCTTTCATGTAATTAACAAGAGTCCATGAGCTAGTGACGTATGGGATATACATTCCTACCAGGAGGGGCAAAGTTTCCCAAACCTTAAAATGCCTATAAATACACCCCTCACCACACCCACAAATCAGTTTTACAAACTTTGCCTCCGATGGAGGTGGTGAAGTAAGTTTGTGCTAGATTCTACGTTGATATGCGCTCCGCAGCAAGTTGGAGCCCGGTTTTCCTCTCAGCGTGCAGTGAATGTCAGAGGGATGTGAAGAGAGTATTGCCTATTGAATGCAGTGATCTCCTTCTACGGGGTCTATTTCATAAGGTTCTCTGTTATCGGTCGTAGAGATTCATCTCTTACCTCCCTTTTCAGATCGACGATATACTCTTATATTTACCATTACCTCTACTGATTCTCGTTTCAGTACTGGTTTGGCTTTCTACAAACATGTAGATGAGTGTCCTGGGGTAAGTAAGTCTTATTTTCTGTGACACTCTAAGCTATGGTTGGGCACTTTATTTATAAAGTTCTAAATATATGTATTCAAACATTTATTTGCCTTGACTCAGAATGTTCAACTTTCCTTATTTTCAGACAGTCAGTTTCATATTTGGGATTATGCATTGAATTTTCATATTTTTCTTACCTCAAAAATTTGACTTTTTTCCCTGTGGGCTGTTAGGCTCGCGGGGGCTGAAAATGCTTCATTTTATTGCGTCATTCTTGGCGCGGACTTTTTTGGCGCAAAAATTCTTTTCCGTTTCCGGCGTCATCCGTGTCGCCGGAAGTTACGTCATTTTTTGACGTTATTTTGCGCCAAAAATGTCGGCGTTCCGGATGTGGCGTCATTTTTGGCGCCAAAAGCATTTAGGCGCCAAATAATGTGGGCGTCTTATTTGGCGCTAAAAAATATGGGCGTCGCTTTTGTCTCCACATTATTTCAGTCTCATTTTTCATTTGCTTCTGGTTGCTAGAAGCTTGATATTTGGCATTCTTTCCCATTCCTGAAACTGTCTTATAAGGAATTTGATCTATTTTGCTTTATATGTTGTTTTTTCTCTTACATATTGCAAGATGTCTCACGTTGCATCTGAGCCAGAAGATACTACAGGAAAATCACTGCCTGCTGGATCTACCAAAGCTAAGTGTATCTGCTGTAAATTTTTGGTAGCTATTCCTCCAGCTGTTGTTTGTAATAATTGTCATGACAAACTTGTTAAAGCAGATAATATTTCCTTTAGTAATGTACCATTGCCTGTTGCAGTTCCCTCAACATCTAAGGTGCAGAATGTTCCTGATAACATAAGAGATTTTGTTTCTGAATCCATAAAGAAGGCTTTGTCTGTTATTTCTCCTTCTAGTAAACGTAAAAAGTCTTTTAAATCTTCTCTCTCTACAGATGAATTTTTAAATGAACACCATCACTCTGATTCTTTGGACTCTTCTGGTTCAGAGGATTCTGTCTCAGAGATTGATGCTGATAAATCTTCATATTTATTTAAGATGGAATTTATTCGCTCTTTACTTAAAGAAGTACTAATTGCTTTAGAAATAGAGGATTCTAGTCCTCTTGATACTAATTCTATACGTTTGGATAAGGTTTTTAAAGCTCCTGCGGTTATTCCAGAAGTTTTTCCTGTTCCTAATGCTATTTCTGCAGTGATTTCCAAAGAATGGGATAAATTGGGTAATTCATTTACTCCTTCTAAACGTTTTAAGCAATTATATCCTGTTCCGCCTGACAGGTTAGAATTTTGGGACAAAATCCCTAAAGTTGATGGGGCTATTTCTACCCTTGCTAAACGTACTACCATTCCTACGTCAGATGGTACCTCGTTTAAGGATCCTTTAGATAGAAAAATTGAATCCTTTCTAAGAAAAGCTTATCTGTGTTCAGGTAATCTTCTTAGACCTGCTATATCATTGGCTGATGTTGCTGCAGCTTCAACTTTTTGGTTGGAAACCCTAGCGCAACAAGTAGCAAATCGTGATTCTCATGATATTATTATTCTTCTTCAGCATGCTAATAATTTTATCTGTGATGCCATTTTTGATATTATTAGAGTTGATGTTAGGTTTATGTCTCTAGCTATCTTAGCCAGAAGAGCTTTATGGCTTAAGACTTGGAATGCTGATATGGCTTCTAAATCAACTCTACTTTCCATTTTTTTCCAGGGAAACAAATTATTTGGTTCTCAGTTGGATTCTATTATTTCAACTGTTACTGGTGGGAAAGGAACTTTTTTACCACAGGATAAAAAATCTAAGGTAAAAACAGGGCTAACAATCGTTTTCGTTCCTTTCGTTTCAACAAAGAACAAAAGCCTGATCCTTCGTCCTCAGGAGCAGTTTCAGTTTGGAAACCATCTCCAGTCTGGAATAAATCCAAGCCTGCTAGAAAGGCAAAGCCTGCTTCTAAGTTCACATGAAGGTACGGCCCTCATTCCAGTTCAGCTGGTAGGGGGCAGGTTACGTTTTTTCAAAGAAATTTGGATCAATTCTGTTCACAATCTTTGGATTCAGAGCATTGTTTCAGAAGGGTACAGAATTGGTTTCAAGATGAGACCTCCTGCAAAGAGATTTTTTCTTTCCCGTGTCCCAGTAAATCCAGTGAAAGCTCAAGCATTTCTGAATTGTGTTTCAGATCTAGAGTTGGCTGGAGTAATTATGCCAGTTCCAGTTCCGGAACAGGGGATGGGGTTTTATTCAAATCTCTTCATTGTACCAAAGAAAGAGAATTCCTTCAGACCAGTTCTGGATCTAAAATTATTGAATCGTTATGTAAGGATACCAACGTTCAAGATGGTAACTGTAAGGACTATATTGCCTTTTGTTCAGCAAGGGAATTATATGTCCACAATAGATTTACAGGATGCATATCTGCATATTCCGATTCATCCAGATCATTTTCAGTTCCTGAGATTCTCTTTTCTAGACAAGCATTACCAATTTGTGGCTCTACCGTTTGGCCTTGCTACAGCTCCAAGAATTTTCACAAAGATTCTCGGTGCCCTTCTGTCTGTAATCAGAGAACAGGGTATTGTGGTATTTCCTTATTTGGACGATATCTTGGTACTTGCTCAGTCTTTACATTTAGCAGAGTCTCATACGAATCGACTTGTGTTGTTTCTTCAAGATCATGGTTGGAGGATCAATTCACCAAAAAGTTAATTGATTCCTCAGACAAGGGTAACCTTTCTGGGTTTCCAGATAGATTCAGTGTCCATGACTCTGTCTTTGACAGACAAGAGACGTCTAAAATTGATTTCAGCTTGTCGAAACCTTCAGTCACAATCATTCCCTTCGGTAGCCTTATGCATGGAAATTCTAGGTCTTATGACTGCTGCATCGGACGCGATCCCCTTTGCTCGTTTTCACATGCGACCTCTTCAGCTCTGTATGCTGAACCAATGGTGCAGGGATTACACGAAGATATCTCAATTAATATCTTTAAAACCGATTGTTCGACACTCTCTAACGTGGTGGACAGATCACCATCGTTTAATTCAGGGGGCTTCTTTTGTTCTTCCGACCTGGACTGTAATTTCAACAGATGCAAGTCTCACAGGTTGGGGAGCTGTGTGGGGATCTCTGACGGCACAGGGAGTTTGGGAATCTCAGGAGGTGAGATTACCGATCAATATTTTGGAACTCCGTGCAATTTTCAGAGCTCTTCAGTTTTGGCCTCTTCTGAAGAGAGAATCGTTCATTTGTTTTCAGACAGACAATGTCCCAACTGTGGCATACATCTATCATCAAGGAGGGACTCACAGTCCTCTGGCTATGAAAAAGTATCTCGAATTTTGGTTTGGGCGGAATCCAGCTCCTGTCTAATCTCTGCGGTTCATATTCCAGGTGTAGACAATTGGGAAGCGGATTATCTCAGTCGCCAAACGTTGCATCCGGGCGAATGGTCTCTTCACCCAGAGGTATTTCTTCAGATTGTTCAAATGTGGGGGCTTCCAGAGATAGATCTGATGGCCTCTCATCTAAACAAGAAACTTCCCAGGTATCTGTCCAGATCCCGGGATCCTCAGGCGGAGGCAGTGGATGCATTATCACTTCCTTCGAAGTATCATCCTGCCTATATCTTTCCGCCTCTAGTTCTTCTTCCAAGAGTAATCTCCAAGATTCTGAGGGAATGCTCGTTTGTTCTGCTAATAGCTCCGGCATGGCCTCACAGGTTTTGGTATGCGGATCTTGTCCGGATGGCATCTTGCCAACCATGGACTCTTCCGTTAAGACCAGACCTTCTGTCGCAAGGTCCTTTTTTCCATCCGGGTCTGAAATCCTTAAATTTAAAGGTATGGAGATTGAACGCTTGATTCTTAGTCAAAGAGGTTTCTCTGACTCTGTGATTGATACTATGTTACAGGCTCGTAAATCTGTATCTAGAGAGATTTATTATAGAGTCTGGAAGACTTATATTTCTTGGTGTCTTCCTCATCATTTTTCTTGGTATTCTTTTAGAATTCCGAGAATATTACAATTTCTTCAGGATGGTTTAGATAAGGGTTTGTCCGCAAGTTCCTTGAAAGGACAAATCTCTGCTCTTTCTGTTCTTTTTCACAGAAAGATTGCTATTCTTCCTGATATTCATTGTTTTGTACAAGCTTTGGTTCGTATAAAACCTGTCATTAAGTCAATTTCTCCTCCATGGAGTTTGAATTTGGTTCTGGGAGCTCTTCAAGCTCCTCCGTTTGAACCTATGCATTCATTGGACATTAAATTGCTTTCTTGGAAAGTTTTGTTCCTTTTAGCCATCTCTTCTGCCAGAAGAGTTTCTGAATTATCTGCTCTTTCTTGTGAGTCTCCTTTTCTGATTTTTCATCAGGATAAGGCGGTGTTGCGAACTTCTTTTGAATTTTTACCTAAGGTTGTGAATTCCAACAACATTAGTAGAGAAATCGTGTTTCCTTCATTATGTCCTAATCCTAAGAATTCTAAGGAGAAATCGTTACATTCTTTGGATGTTGTTAGAGCTTTGAAATATTATGTTGAAGCTACTAAATCTTTCCGATAGACTTCTAGTCTATTTGTCATCTTTTCTGGTTCTAGAAAAGGCCAGAAAGCTTCTGCCATTTCTTTGGCATCCTGGTTGAAATCTTTAATTCATCTTGCCTATGTTAAATCGGGTAAGACTCCGCCTCAGAGGATTACAGCTCATTCTACTAGGTCAGTTTCTACTTCCTGGGCGTTTAGGAATGAAGCTTCAGTTGATCAGATTTGCAAAGCAGCGACTTGGTCCTCTTTGCATACTTTTACTAAATTCTACCATTTTGATGTCTTCTCTTCTTCTGAAGCAGTTTTTGGTAGAAAGGTACTTCAGGCAGTGGTTTCGGTTTGAATCTTCTGCTTATGTTTTTCATTAAGCTTTATTTTGGGTGTGGATTATTTTCAGCAGGAATTGGCTGTCTTTATTTTATCCCTCCCTCTCTAGTGACTCTTGTGTGGAAAGATCCACATCTTGGGTATTCATTATCCCATACGTCACTAGCTCATGGACTCTTGTTAATTACATGAAAGAAAACATAATTTATGTAAGAACTTACCTGATAAATTCATTTCTTTCATATTAACAAGAGTCCATGAGGCCCACCCTTTTTTGTGGTGGTTATGATTTTTTTGTATAAAGCACAATTATTCCAATTCCTTATTTTATATGCTTCGCACTTTTTTCTTATCACCCCACTTCTTGGCTATTCGTTAAACTGATTTGTGGGTGTGGTGAGGGGTGTATTTATAGGCATTTTAAGGTTTGGGAAACTTTGCCCCTCCTGGTAGGAATGTATATCCCATACGTCACTAGCTCATGGACTCTTGTTAATATGAAAGAAATGAATTTATCAGGTAAGTTCTTACATAAATTATGTTTTTTTTTTTTGTTTTTTTTTAAATAATAGGATCTGCTAGGGTAGGGGGATGGGGTTAGGTGGGGGGGCAGCTACACTACAGAAAACCGCTGTTTAAGAAAATAAAAACAAAAAAAATCAACCTTTCTTTTTTGGGGAAAACTGGGTACTGGCAGACAGCTGCCAGTACCCAAGATGGTGGCAAATAGGTAGGTTGGGAGGGTTAGAGAGCTGTTTGGGGGGGGGATCAGGGAGGATGGGGGCTAAGGCAGGGGTCCATCACAGATGAATAATTAAAAAAAAACAAAAAAAAAACAAAAACACCTTTTATTTTAGTACTGGCAGACTTTCTGCCAGTACTTAAGATGGCGGGGACAATTGTGGGGTGGGGGAGGGGAAGAGAGCTGTTTGGGAGGGATCAGGGGGTGGGATGTGTCAGGTGGGAGGCTGATCTCTACACTAAAGCTAAAATTAACCCTGCAAGCTCTCTACAAGCTACCTAATTAACCCCTTAACTGCTGGGCATAATACAAGTGTGGTGCGCAGCAGCATTTAGTGGCCTCCTAATTGCCAAAAAGCAACGCCAAAGCCATATATGTCTGCTATTTCTGAACAAAGGAGATCCCAGAGAAGCATTTACAACCATTTGTGACATAATTGCACAAGCTGTTTGTAAATAATTTCAGTGAGAAACCTAAAATTGTGAAAAATGTAACTTTTTTTTTTATTTGCTCGCATTTGGCGGTGAAATGGTGGCATGAAATGTACGAAAATGGGCCTAGATCAATACTTTGGGTTGTCTACTACACTACACTAAAGCTAAAATTAACCCTTCAAGGTCTCTACAAGCTCCCTAATTAACCCCTTCACTGCTGGGCATAATACACGTGTGGTGCACAGCGGCATTTAGTGGCCTTCTAATTACCAAAAAGCAATGCCAAAGCCATATATGTCTGCTATTTCTGAACAAAGAGGATCCCAGAGAAGCATTTACAACCATTTGTGCCATAATTGCACAAACTGTTTGTAAATAATTTCAGTGAGAAACCTAAAGTTTGTGACAAAATTTGTGAAAAAGTGAATGATTTTTTTTTTATTTGCTCGCATTTGGCAGTAAAATGGTGGCATGAAATATACCAAAATGGGCCTAGATCAATACTTTGGGTTGTCTTCTAAAAAAAAATATACACATGTCAAGGGATATTCAGAGATTCCGGACAGATATCAGTGTTCCAATGTAACTAGCGCTAATTTTGAAAAAAAGTGGTTTGGAAATAGCAAAGTGCTACTTGTATTTATTGCCCTATAACTTTCAAAAAAAGTAAAGAACGTGTAAACATTGGGTATTTCTAAACTCAGGACAAAATTTAGAAACTATTTAGCATGGGTGTTTTTTGGTGGTCGTAGATGTGTAACAGATTTTTGGTGTCAAAGTTAGAAAAAGTGTGTTTTTTTCAATTTTTTCCTCATATTTTATAATTCTTTTTATAGTAAATTATAAGATATGATGAAAATAATGATATCTTTAGAAAGTCCATTTAATGGCGAGAAAAACGGTATATAATATGTGTGGGTACAGTAAATGAGTAAGAGGAAAATTACAGCTAAACACAAACACTGCAGAAATGTAAAAATAGCCATTGTCATTAAGGGTAAGAAAATTGAAAAATGGTCCGGTCATTAAGGGGTTAAAAGAGGTTCAGATTACCTGTATATTTACACACATATGTCAGTCCCTCTGGTTCCCCATCAGTGTATGATATGTTTAACATTACAGCACGAACCTGTGTATCAGTGGATGTTTTACAACCTAAAATACGTTCCTGAATCCCCACTGTTAGTTTTGGGGAAGTGGAAGGCGTACTGGGATTTTCACAAATTAACCCAACCCCTTCTTGCAGTTCAAATATTAAGTTCTCATCCTGTAAAACAATTGTCCAGCTCTCATCCTCTTTAGACTCCTTACAGTCTTCCCTGGTCACTGCAGCAGAACAAAAATCTTTAGTTACACAATGTACAGTGGAGGAAGGGATGTCACAGGTAATTGTCTCTTCTTCTGATAGTTCAAATACCACCCTTTCCCTCTTGGTAAGGAGCATCCAACTTCCGTATTCATTTTTGGTCAAACAGGTCACGTCGTCATCAAAGGTAAATGGGATGGAGCAGGATGCCCATGTTGTGCAATACGGAACGGTCATGCTTCCCTCATAGAAGGTGTGATAGCTGGCACCGGATACTTCACGTTTCATCTTCTGGCTCATCAGTGCTTGGCTTACGCATGCGGCCAAAAGGATTCCTAACAGAGCACCTGTTACAATAGCAGCGACACCAGCAAATATCTAGGAAGGAAACACTTTAATTAATTCCACAAATAGCACTTGCCCGTAGGCACATGCAACCAATCATTGCTCCCTATCCTTGATTACATTCACTACATTGTAACTTCCCTTTTAATACATTTATGCTAATTAAATACTCTGGGATGGGTACAATTAAAACAAAACATCACTGCTTAGGGAGACTTCCTACTTTCAATGCCACCCCTGCTTGTTTTACCTCTATAGTCCCCCCCCCCCCCAATAAATCTAAGTTGCCTCCACTCCAGTATCAATCAAAGCCTGCTTAAAATAGACCATACTGATACTGGCAGCTTGGCTTGTTTCGTATGGGCCCTGGAAATATTACTCCAGGTCCTCCAACGAAAGCAAGTCCAACCCTGGCCCTGGGGCTTCAGGGGCACTGGCCCTTTTTGTCCCATCCAGGTATTGGTATCCTTTTCCAGTGGACTTTGTTTGGGAATCAACTAGGGATATTTTACCCTCAGGGCTAGTTTCCCAAAACGTTACCACAGCATGTTGAGCATGATGCTCAATGTACTCCTGTGTGCCTATCATTCTGGACAGTGAGATTTCACTGTCAGTGATAGATCTGTCATTCAGTACATTTACTGCTTTTCCCAAATGGACCTTCTATTTCTGCAAAGTTTCATCCCACCCCCCAGGGTCCCATCTGGCCCTGCTCTGTAATACTGATTGTAACGTACTTTTGCTCAACCTACCACCCTTCCGCTTTACTTTGACTCTGGCTACCTTAACCACAGCCTGTTGAGCTACATCTTCATAACACTGGCTCCTTTTTAATAGCAATTTATTCTGACTCTGCAGGCACACCGTCTTCTCTACAGCTTCCTCTAACTGCTCGTGTGTCTTTCTGTATGCCTGTAATAACATCCATAATTTCTTATGTAACCTTTCTGTGCCTGAATTTGTCTTAACTTTTACAGTCTGTAATTTATTCAACACTTCACAAGGTTCTATTTTGTCAAAAAATTCAGCGTTATCTGGGAGGTCAGTCCCAGACAAGACTTCCCCTGCTAATTCCTGAGATGGGGTCCCATCCCAAGTCACAATATTTTGTGACCGTGAAGGGGAAACCGTTGGTGCTTTCTTCCTAAACATTTTCATAATACCTTCAATTATTGCTGACATCAATCAATAAATTCAAAGTAACAATAACAATATACGTTAATATGTATATACCTGTGCAATATCAATTTCATTCCAAGGTGACAATTGTGACTATGTCCATGAAATATCTGTTTATTTACGCAGCTTTCATGGCTCATTTGAGGAATTAACAATTCAATTCTAACTAATCCAGAAATATATATATTTGTACTCCTGACCGTGCAAGATACAACTATATATTTTTCTGGCTTATTATTTTATCTACAAAGGGGTTTCACTTTCGCTCCGGAGCTGCGTCTATCAGCTCCGCTCATACACAACACATTCAGTCAGAAACTGTCAGTTTCTTTGCTCAAGTGATAAACAATTATGTATCCTGCCACCGACTACGCCAATAATGTTATGAAATTCTTTTTCAGGATATGATGTTATCATATATCACTTTTCAGCAAGGAAATGACTGACACAGGTTTTCTGCAATCTTATGATAACAATAATGGTTTTATTCTGCAACATAATTATAGAAACGAAATACCACAAACCACTGTTCATGCTTATAACACTCTATGCAATTGCAATACTTATACAATGATCTATAAAAGACTTGAAAGTACAGAGAATAAAATATCAGCGCTAATCAAAAAAAATCTTCAAAATACACAAGAGCTCCCCTCTATATATAAACCAATCTATTGTATATATTTAAATATCACCTAAAAAATATATAAAAATATATACTATACTATAAAAAAAATATATATATATGGGCAGGGCAAATCCATCTAAAAAATACTAGAGGGAATATGAATTTACTCTAAAAGGAAGGGGCAACGGGTCAATGGAATGACATACTATCATCTACAAAAAACACACACACATACATCCCTACCATCTAGTAACAATAATTCATAACAGACTCCTCATCAGATCCTATAGATATATTTTTTTAAAATATTTATGACAGCTTTATTCCACTGCCATGGAGGATATTTATAGGATCTGATGAGGAGTCTGTTATGAATTATTGTTACTAGATGGTAGGGATGTATGTGTGTGTGTTTTTTGTAGATGATAGTATGTCATTCCATTGACCCGTTGCCCCTTCCTTTTAGAGTAAATTCATATTCCCTTTAGTATTTTTTAGATGGATTTGCCCTGCCCATATATATATATTTTTTATAGTATAGTATATATTTTTATATATTTTTTAGATGATATTTAAATGTGATTATTTTTATTTATTGAATTATGTCTGGACAAATTTGTGAATGTATATCGATTTTTGACAATTAATTTATGCCTTTCAAATTTTGCCAGTGGAGTGTCCAATTATGGTTATAGTGAATTTTTGAAGATTAATTTTGTTTTATAACTTGGTTTTGTTTGTTTATTATGATGATTATGTGTATATGTTTTTTGTATCACGATTGCATATTATTGATCTTTGTATGTATTATGTTCTGTATATTTTATTATTTCTTTTGTGTCGTTTATTTAATCATGCAGTAGGGTGTTTTGTGTATTATATTCCATCAGAGGGCGATTTTTCTCTGTGTATAAATTGGCTATGCAACATCCCCTTGAATCACCGCATTTGAACTTTTTACAAACTTTACCCTTGAAAAAGTCCGGCCGGGTCCGGACGAAACACGTAGGGATCTCACGAAGGATGACTTGTCTCTTCAGACAGTATTGGCAGCTGAGAGGTTGAGGCTTAAAGGGGGACGCTCCGGATCCTGTATCTCGCAGTGACGTCAGACGGCGACTTTCTGTTCGGCGGTCCACCGCTACATCTGGACATATTTCTGCCTGCTTGTTCAGGACTCAGACTGCTGCTGCCTCTGATTTTAACCGGGGATTACATCTGCTTACCTAAGTGTAAGTTACTATGTTTATTTTTAATACCTGTTTGTAATAAAATACTCAAGCTTGTTTGCGCTTCTTGTACCTCTTTTGCTCTAGTTTATACAATGATCTATACAGCTTTCAGTTACAGTTTAGTTGCCTGCGCAACGACTGATAACAATCTTATGTTATATTACCACTAAAACAATTCTAGCTAGTTTCAAACAAACAAATAATACATCACCGTGATCTCGGGTTGTATCATCCTATCCTGCCGCTTCTGGGGCGCAATGGGTGGGGACATCTGGGCAATCTTGGATCAGGAGAAAAAAAGGCGATCAACTGAAAAAACAACACTGATGATGCGTCCATCCACAGGTCTCAAAAATACACCCAAAAATACACTAACATATACACTCAAAAATACACTGATCAGATTGCCCACAGGTACCCTTCTTTATACTGTTCACTTACGTAACAGTTTTGGCGCAAATCCACAGATCCTGAGACCGCTCCCTTTGAGGTTGGCTGTGACCCAAGACATCTGGCCAGTCTGCCTTAGCCTCAACCAAGCTTATCAGGGCATGCCCAGGTACTATCTCTGACGTATTCCTAAACTCTAATGCCGTCATCCTTCATGTTTTTCTGCCTAAAATTATACATCTGATTATGTGGTCTTATGCAGTTACTTCTGTCAAATACATCAATAATAGTTTTAACAATCTTTCCATAGATATAATTAATAGCTAAACATCATAATGGCTTTATTACTTAGCCTATTGCAATTAATATTACTTAGCCTATTGCAATTAATAATAATTAATCTTTTAACAATATTACCTAGGCATTAGCCCCTATACCAATGTGTTATCAAGATGTTCCTTAATGTCAGTAAGTGACCCCTGCCAAGGTTACACCCTCGTTCTGTCTGGGTTTTGACTTCTTATCATTAGCATCCATCGGCTGTTTACCACTTGTAGCATGACTTAGTGAAATTCAGTGTCATCTACTCGAAATTAATTAATGTCTTTTACTCTATTAAAGGCACACTCTCTTAAAGGCAAAGTCACACAAATTAGTGCAAGTGTCTTATGCTTTTATTCTCTTAAAGGCAAAGTCACGCAAGTTGAAGCAAGTGTCATATGAGAAATTACTGCAACCACTTTCCTTACAGTTGTACATGTCATCAAATAACACCAATTAGCCAATTTTTATCGTTTACATGAAAATTGGACTTTAAAATATGTTTTGCCAAACCTTTCTTTTGTTTCATTATGCTGTCTAATTACAGCATTCTACCTAGGTAGAAGTATACTGGCGTCTCGCATGCGCATTTACCTTAGGTTTAGGCAACGCATGCGCATATCTTCTCTCCTGGAGTTTCAGCTGACGCGTCATCATCACCTTGCTGCCGACAAAGAGGCACTGGACATAGGAGTGGCGCACCAGAGCGCTCAAGCCCGGGTGACGCTGTGGGTGTTGCATTTTTTACTTTTTGACCCCCATTCAATTGCTCAGACATCCGGAAGTCAATGCAAGCTGCCTAAATCAGCAGCTATGAGTAGCAAACACAAAAATGGAGGACTGGGTGACGACATTTAATTACGCATGCGAGTGCCCACACATTAGATTGCGCATGCCGAGATTGAGGAAAAACGGTTATTTAAATATTCAAATTCAGTGCTGAAGCGCCATTGGAGGAGGGGATGGCATACATTATGTGTAACTACAGCCTACATTTATGGGCGGTTGTTACAGCCGTTTTACAAGGGAAATTAAAATATAATTTTCCTAAACATTAAAGCTTTGTTTCAAGGTAAGAATTAATTTGTAATAATCTATGAAACTTTAACTGTGTGATAATATATTTTTTATAATGTTACAAAAGCAAGTATTTCTAACCCTTTAAGGGGACATAAAACCCTAACATTTTCTTTCTCAATCAATCTCAGATAGAACATACAATTTTTAAGCAACTTTCTAATTTACTGTTCGTATCAAATTTTCTTTGTTTTCTTGTTATAGTTTGATGAAAAGCAGAAAGGTAAGTTCAGTAGTGTGCACGTGTATTCAGCACTACAGGGAGTGCAGAATTATTAGGCAAATGAGTATTTTGACCACATCATCCTCTTTATGCATGTTGTCTTACTCCAAGCTGTATAGGCTCGAAAGCCTACTACCAATTAAGCATATTAGGTGATGTGCATCTCTGTAATGAGAAGGGGTGTGGTCTAATGACATCAACACCCTATATCAGGTGTGCATAATTATTAGGCAACTTCCTTTCCTTTGGCAAAATGGGTCAAAAGAAGGACTTGACAGGCTCAGAAAAGTCAAAAATAGTGAGATATCTTGCAGAGGGATGCAGCACTCTTAAAATTGCAAAGCTTCTGAAGCGTGATCATCGAACAATCAAGCGTTTCATTCAAAATAGTCAACAGGGTCTCAAGAAGCGTGTGGAAAAACCAAGGCGCAAAATAACTGCCCATGAACTGAGAAAAGTCAAGCGTGCAGCTGCCAAGATGCCACTTGCCACCAGTTTGGCCATATTTCAGAGCTGCAACATCACTGGTGTGCCCAAAAGCACAAGGTGTGCAATACTCAGAGACATGGCCAAGGTAAGAAAGGCTGAAAGATGACCACCACTGAACAAGACACACAAGCTGAAACGTCAAGACTGGGCCAAGAAATATCTCAAGACTGATTTTTCTAAGGTTTTATGGACTGATGAAATGAGAGTGAGTCTTGATGGGCCAGATGGATGGGCCCGTGGCTGGATTGGTAAAGGGCAGAGAGCTCCAGTCCGACTCAGACGCCAGCAAGGTGGAGGTGGAGTACTGGTTTGGGCTGGTATCATCAAAGATGAGCTTGTGGGGCCTTTTCGGGTTGAGGATGGAGTCAAGCTCAACTCCCAGTCCTACTGCCAGTTTCTGGAAGACACCTTCTTCAAGCAGTGGTACAGGAAGAAGTCTGCATCCTTCAATAAAAACATGATTTTCATGCAGGACAATGCTCCATCACACGCGTCCAAGTACTCCACAGCGTGGCTGGCAAGAAAGGGTATAAAAGAAGAAAATCTAATGACATGGCCTCCTTGTTCACCTGATCTGAACCCCATTGAGAACCTGTGGTCCATCATCAAATGTGAGATTTACAAGGAGGGAAAACAGTACACCTCTCTGAACAGTGTCTGGGAGGCTGTGGTTGCTGCTGCACGGAATGTTGATGGTGAACAGATCAAAACACTGACAGAATCCATGGATGGCAGGCTTTTGAGTGTCCTTGCAAAGAAAGGTGGATATATTGGTCACTGATTTGTTTTGTTTTTGAATGTCAGAAATGTATATTTGTGAATGTTGAGATGTTATATTGGTTTCACTGGTAAAAATAAATAATTGAAATGGGTATATATTTGTTTTTTGTTAAGTTGCCTAATAATTATGCACAGTAATAGTCACCTGCACACACAGATATCCCACTAAAATAGCTATAACTAAAAACAAACTAAAAACTACTTCCAAAACAATTCAGCTTTGATATTAATGAGTTTTTTGGGCTCATTGAGAACATGGTTGTTGTTCAATAATAAAATTAATCCTCAAAAATACAACTTGCCTAATAATTCTGCACTCCCTGTATATGACAGCAGTTTTGCAACAATGCTATATATTAGTAAGAGCACTAGATGACAGCACTTTTTCCTGTCATGTAGTGCTCGTGACATGTGTACGCTACCTACCTACTCTATTCAACAAAGATAAAAAGAGAATAAAGCAAATGTGAAATTAGAAGTAAATTGGAAACTTTTTTAAATTATATTCTCTATCTGAATCATGAAAGAAACATTTTGGGTTTCATGTCCCTTTAAAGTAAATAAAAGGTTTACGTAAGAGTAAGATGGCACAATCATTAATACTGGGTGATGTTTGAAAAAGCCAAACATTCAGGTATATTTCAATAAAATTTTAGAAGAAAAGGTTTGAAGACTGACAAAACTTCTGCATAGAACAGCAATGACGACTGCTACGTCTAAGGTTATTACAGACAATCGTATTGACATTGCCTGAGGGAAAAATATCCTCACTAACATGTTTTCTTCCTTGAGAGGTTTACAGCTTAGAATGACATTTATTATTTTATATACATTTATAGAACACATTTATAGAACACCCATTTATTTCTAGGACCTTTATATAACGTTACTAAGGTCTTGTGGATCTTAGTAACGTTATATAACGTTACTCTCCCCCTCTCCCTCTCTCCCCCTTTCTCTCCCCCTCTCTCTCCCCCCTCTCTCCTCCTCTCTCCCCCTCTCTCTCCCCCCCTCTCTTCCCCCCTCTCTCTCTTCCCCCTCTCTTTCTCCCCCCTCTCTTTCTCCCCCCTCTCTTTCACCCCCCTCTCTCTCTCCCCCTCTCTCTCTTCTCACCTCTCTCTCCTCCCTCTCCCCCCTCTCTCTCCTCCCCTCTCTCCTCCCCTCTCTCCTCCCCTCTCTCTCTCCCCCTCTCTCTTTCTCCCCCTCTCTCTCCCCCCCTCTCTCTCCCCCCCTCTCTCTCTCTCTCTCTCTCTCTCCCCCCTCTCTCTATCCTCCTTCTCTCTATCCC